>NC_142248.1:18479545-18489545 GCF_052056855.1 Sturnus vulgaris | reverse complement strand
TTCTAAATTGTTTTGCTTCTACAAAATGTATGGATGAGAAGAATGAGGAGAAACACACAGCTTATTGCTCAAGCAATGCTCCATTCTAGTAAAGCAGGTCTTTATTAAAATATAGTAGTGCAATATTATAAAAATTAACTTTGACTCACTTGTATTAAGAATTTAAACCAAAGAATTACATAGTGAAAAGAATTAAAATACCTCATGTAACACAAACAGTATTTTAAAAAGATGCACAAGTACTTTACAATAATCTATTTAGAACAGAAAGAAAGTGTGTTTTGGCTTCCCTTTTAAACACAGCATGTTATATCAGGAGGTCAGAGTTGTTTACAGTATGTGTGTCTTACAAGTGGAAGTTTTTGGGACGGCTTTTTTTGTTTCTAAATAATCAGTAGCTAGAAGAGTAAATCTGAGGGCTAAAGAATTTGAGTGCAGAATTATCACTAAGCAGGAATGTTTTCATTTCTATTTGCAAATGGAAAAAAAAATATTTTTATAGAAAGATATCGATACTAATGATGGAAAAGTTTTCTACCAGGTAACTTGTACTACTAGGAAAGGAGCTTGCCATTATAAGACTTAGAGTAAATAGCAGTATAATACGTGTGGTATTTCTTTTAAATTTAATATGGAAAGTGGACTTAAATTCTGCCCAGGTTGTTTAAGTAGGGTGGGAATTCAGTACTGTGCAAAGTTTTAGACCTTGTAGCCTAGTCTTCTTGCATTCCAGAAAACAGACTTCTTGATTTGATTGCCTTTTATTTTTCATTTTCCAGTAGCTCTCATCTTGAGGCAGAGGTTACTGTATCACACCAAATATATCCTATTCACTATATCACACCAGATGCCCTATTTATACAGCGTATTGTTGTTGCAATCAAAAAAAATCTCGAGTTTTCTTTTACATGAAGTAATACAGCTTAGAATTGACCTCTATACTGCTTATTTTAAGTGTATCAAAAGACAATTATGCTGTAATAGTCACCATTCCATATGTTGTAAATGAAATGTTCGCCATTTCTGTGAACAAAATACATCCTTTTAGTGTTTTCACTATTTGGTTGTGGGCAGGAGAGCCTTATGTGCCAGTTTTCAGTTTGTGACCACCTTTAATTTCTTTTGGGATGCTGTACAATATGAAGAATGTGCTCTATGTATCCTTTGACTTAATCAAGTTCAAAACATGTTATCCAACCAGGCACTATAATAATTCTTTTCCCTATTACCCTACTAGAGCTCTCAGATTATTCTATCAATGTATGGAAGATTAACTCCAAACAAAACTCTGGGGCCAAGGAGAGGTGGTGCCTTACATAAGCATAATGAAACCCTGTAAATGTAACATCACATATTATAGTTATCTCTGTATCCTAAAGAGAAAAATAAAGTCAAGTATGTTGTTAAAATGGATACATTCTGTACTTAGAATGTCTTAAAAGGTTAAGACATTGAAATCCAGGTGTTGAATTCCATGTTGCAAAACACTATTCTAGTTATGGTCTAATAAATGCTAAGTAATGGGGATAATGGCTTCCCTCACTCTATTTGCTCTGCTTCTTTTCATGAAGCCCAAGTTGCTCTTGTCCATCTTCTCTGCCACAACACAGTGCTGGCTCATATTCAGTTTGCTGCCCTACCAGTGCCCCCAAGTTTTTTTTCTGTAAAACTGCTCCCCAGCCAATCCATCTCAGCTTTTATTGTTGCTGAGATTCCTCCTTCCTAGGTATAGAACTGTGCATTGACCCTTACTAAATTTCATGAGATTCCTGCTGGCCCATCCTTTAGCCTGTCTAGGTCCATCTGAATGTCAGCCTTGCCTCCTTATTGGTTGTCTTTTGCACCCTCCAGATCATAGTTGAAGATGGTAAACAGGAATTGCAATTGATGATAGCAGCTACATAAAGAGGAAGAAGGACAGAATCTTACACCTTTCTTTAATCTTACCTTTTCTGCCCTCTTTTTATTTACACTTAGATAATAATGTAAAATGGAATCTCAAGGTGCTTCTATATGACTACCTGCTGTGGATTATTAGCATGTCTATAAGGTCAGAATATCCTTCCATCTTCCTCTACTTTTCTTAGCTCTTGAACAAACAACTTGAAAAGGTAAACCAATATCATCAGACTTTCTACATTCAGCTCTTGGTGAAATGTTAAAAAGAAACAGATAGATGCCTTTTATATGCTGAAGCATATAAAGCATTGAGCAGCTGTGCAGAGCAGTGCTGTTGTCTGTTGAAATACATCTACAGGCCACTTGCCCAGTGAAGATAGACAGCTGTAAAGAATTGAAAAACAGTTCTGAAACAAGCATTCTGCAGCATTACAAACTGCACAGTAGAGATATAACTACTACTGAATTTCAGAAGCTATCTTTGGTAACAGGTGATTTAAAGCTGTGACTTCAAAACTGTAAAGTATATCTATGCAGCATACATAACATCATCCATCTGCCCTGAACACTGCCTATATATGAGTTCCTTGTATATCAACAATGCTTAATATACATTAAATTATTTTCAAAGTTGTTTCATCTCATCCAAAAATGCATACATAGCTTTTAGAAATTATTTTTAACTCTGAAGAAGCTCTTCTGCAATAATCTCAAATTGTTTAAATCGCTATGAATTAATATATACATTTGATTAAGTCTTATTTCACATTTTTCCTTATTACACAGAGTTTTCTATCAGAGATATATATAGTGTAGGAATGCGCTTCATCTTCCAGAAGTGTATTATCATTGACTAATTATCAGAGTGAGCTAATGCAGAATCCATGGCAGCAAGGATTTGGTTTCAGGCGTGTAACCTGAAGTTATGTTAAAATACAGCACATTGAAGAGAATTTGCTAGTGCCTAACAAATCTAGACATTCAACAAGGCTGATCACTAGTCTTTTAAGCCGTGAAAGTGTTGATTGCAATGTACTGCTGGTTGTAAAAACGATCTTGAATATAACCCTATCTTCACTTTTATGTCTATTGGTTATGCAAAAATTAAGTTGCAGTAGGTTGCATTCTAGTAAAAATTATAAGTACACAGTAGGTCTTGGCATGTTCTACTGTACTTGTTTGCATGTGTTTTTGCACATGGATGAAATTTTGTTCATGCCAACTAGTATCAGAAAGGAAGAGTTTTTTACTTAAGAATCTTTTGCTGGGTGTCTTCTGATTGTGGTCTATTAAGTTTGCTTTCTGTTGACTGACTGTTCCAAAAGATAAAATCACATAAATTACAGGTTCTTTACATTTGCACACATATTATTAACACATAGTACTTGAAAAAGGCTCATTTTTAGTACTGACTAATGATAGTGTTTCTAAACAAGCATTTGAAGTTGCTCTTAGTTTTTTTTGCTTTCTCCATCCTCCTGCCTTTGATTTCATACTGATGCGACGGAATATTTGTACAGAGGCATGGAGAGGAAGTATACCAGATGTTTGAACTGTCCTCTCAGAAGCAGAAGTTCTTTCTCTGGAAAAAAACCAAAAGGTTTAGATATCTCATTATTGTTTATCTCTTACCTGACTGTAGGAAGCATCTGTATTCCTTCAGTTGCATTGATGAGAAGGGAAAGCAGTAGGACCGAGACAGCTCTCAAAGCTGATTAGTTGAATCAGTAAAAACAAATTGTACATCTTTAAAACACAAAATATTCCTCTGCGTTTATGTCCAGAATGGATTCTGACTCTGAAATTGCATTACACTCCCTTTTTCTTAAATCTCCTTGTCAGTATTTCACCTGTTCTCATTTTAGGAGAGGGGGACTATATATTTTTTCCACCATTAGACTGACTGTTAACAACCTGCTTTTTTCATTTGCTCTGTAATAGTCTTGCCATATAGGAATGCTGTTACAGAACAGGTCTCATGCAGGTATTCAAATCAAATTTCTTTTACAGTGAAAATTGGCAACTGAATTAAAACTATTGTTGAAGAAACTGGAGAGTGATTCTAGAATCTCTAAATTGGATATACACAAGCACCTTATTTTCAACAGTGCAATAGAAACAGGAGGATGAGTCTACAATGTAAAAATAGTTTTCATGTCACCAGTTTTACTGTATGTTTTCAACATGAATACTGACAATAATTTCGTGAAACACCCCTAGTCTGTCTTTTGATATGTGGGAAAATATTCTTTTTTGCACTTAGTCTGGTAAGCATGCAAAACTGAAGTGAGTGATGCTTGCGTGACCAAATTTCTAAACATTACATAGCACCTTCTAGGTGTTCAGTGGCCATGGCTGAGTTTTGGTCCAAATACTATTCCCAGTTTGCAAATGAAACATTTGAACTATGAGCAGATTAATTAACTTGGCCACAGTCCTGCGGCAAGTTTGTATCAAAGAAAAGATAATCTTAAAATTCAATCTTAAAATTGACAGGCATGTATTTATGAGGGCTAGACATTTTTGAATCCGCACATGCTCATTCCATGCTTCCACTTCAAACTGGAAAGGGAAAAATGGATGAACACAAAATGAAAGGCAATTTTTCTTTTTAACCTCTGTAAGTCTATTGTCCACTTTTTCAGGGAAAATTCAGCTTTTCCATAACACTGAGCAAGGTTCAGTCTTCCCATTTCTATATAAATGTTTGATGAATGCAGCCTCAGTATTGCATTGATAAATTGGTGCTGGAGAGAATTTTTCTTGAGACAGTATTGCTGAGAAAAGCTGTTTGCCTTCAAATCTGAAAAGTTTTCTTTCTTTGGACTATTCCAACTTCCCTTTCTAGAATATGTTAGAGCAGCCTATGTCTTAAGTAGGCAGAGAACCTACTTGGTGTTAAGTATTGCACATTGGTGAATTCCTTGAGCAATGTCAACTCGGTTTTAAGATCATGGCCATCAACTAAATTAAATTGGTTCTGTTTGTAGAATTGCATATCTTCGAACTCACAGGAGGAAAGCATTCTTCAGCGTGAGATGTGTTACTTCCATAATAGAGTCAATAAAATCTGTAAATTACAGCTTCAGCCTTAGTTTGTCAATAGCAGTGGGAATTGGCCTTGCTCTCTTCTCTAAAAATGCCTTTCATTGCAAAGAATTCAATTTGAACTTTTCTTCAGACTTTCCCCTAGCATATATGCAGCACTGTGCTGAAGCATGAGTATTAAATCCCTGGAACATCTTGCCATCAGTTTTGGCTCAAGTAACTACAGCATCCCAGTACTTCATATTGAAGGTGCTGAAAAAGCGATGCATGATGTAACTTTGTTCTACTTCAGAACTGACTCTGCTTGAGCAAAAAAATCATAAAGAGGGTGCCAAATGCAGTGTACCTGAAGTGTGTTACTAAAACATCAGTTAAAAAGCTGACTATGCAACAAAACACCAGAGGAGTCATCTGAAAGGGTGATTCAAGTATTTGACATCCTCAGGACTGTCTTAAGACAATGAAAAACACCAAAGAAAACAGTAAAAAGCATTTGAAAAAGATACATAAAACCCAATGAAAATCAATTTGCTGAAGGCTGATGTTAGGATTTTTTTTTACCCATGGAGGATCCATGACCCTGAAAGCTCTCTTTAGGTTATATGTTCTAGTCTTTTAGTTAAAATAAAGCAAACTCCTTTTTTCTTTTCATTTTAGGTCTCCTTAATCCAAAAGATATAGACCCTTCAAGCAATAAAATTACCTAAGTTTTATCACTTCTTTGACTAAGGAGATTGGAAAGCATTATCTGAAAATCAGAAGATACTAAGCAAGTGTAATGCTGCCAGCGGAGATCTCTTCTGATTTTTAAAGGAATAGTTTAGGTGGTTTAGACTATGCAAAAAATAGCTTTAGGCAGAGCCTTTAGGCAGAAGGGGAAGACATGTCATCCCAGCTTTACTCAGTCACATTGTTTTGGGGTTGCAGCACAGTCAGTACTGCTCTCTGATGCCTTTGAGACTTATTCAGCTGAGCAGAAAAACTCTGGACTCCTTCTGCAGTAAGCCACTATTGTAAAAGGGAGATGTTGATGGGCTAAGGAGAGTTCACTGGAGGGCCACTGGGATGGTAAAGAGATGGAACACCTACTCTGTGGGAGCTGGGGATTATTCAACTGGGACAAAAAATGGTTTCAACAAGGAAAGAAGAGCAGCCTACTGGTACCTATGGGGATTTTATTAGGAAGATAAATGGAGGCTGTTGACAGCAGTGACTTGGTGGTAAGATTAGAAATAGGTTTAAATTAAAACATATCATGTATACAACTTAACAACATTTAGTAACTTTTGCGGTGCATAAATGTTACATGTTCTGCTTTTTGTTTTGCTGAGGTAGGTGTTCAGTACTTAAAAAATAAATTTTTTGAGAGATTTTAAGGATGAGGGTTTTCTTGTATAATTGACTCTTGAACTTGTTTGGTAAGCCTTAAGATTATGCTGTTAAAATAATTCATAATAATTGTTAATGAGGCAATTAATAATTGTTATTGAAACTTTATTGCATATGTATGACAAAAGAAAGAAGCAAGATCCAGAGGAATCTAATGTGATTATCTAGAGGAAAAGTCCTACAGGAGATTGAAATTGAACATAGTAACTGTAATTATCTAAAAGGAAGTCTATTACGGTATGATAAAACTGTCAAAATAATGATTGAGAGCTCTAACAAGTCACACAGAAGATCAATAAAGCTAATCTTACGTCATAGTTTGAGAATCTAGAAATTGTATTTTGACCTTAGTTCACAATAGAGCCATTCAAAACATATTTAATAAATGGATTATAATACTTTTTCTTAATTAAAACCTAAAATTGTTCCTATTTGTTTTCTCCAGTGAAGTAGGGAATATGTTTCCAGTCCACATGGTTTGCATGTTATTTTACTGATTGCTTTCTCTTTTTAAGGAATTATTATTTGACTTTGATCTGTTCTTCATGTACACAAATTTTGCTTTTTTCCCATGCAATTTAGTTTATTTTCCACTCTATATAGGAGCTATCCTATAGATATATATATATATTCTGTATATATTCTACAATATCTAAATGACTTCCAGTGGTGTGTTAAGCTGCATGGCTACATCTCTTTTTTTCTCTTCTTTTCTCTGAAGGAGAAAGTGTTTGGTTTAGTGGATGTGTTGGCTTTGGCTGGGATAGCACTTTTTTCACAGTGGATGGTATGGGGCTGTGTTTTGGACTTGTGCTGAACAGAGTTGATAATATAGAGATTTTTTTTTTTATTGCTGAGCAGGGCTTAGACAGAGCCAAGGCCTTTCCTGCTTCTTGTACAGTCAGGCTAGTGAGAAAATTGGGGGTGTATGGGAGGTTCGGAGGAGACACAGCTGGGACAGGTGACCCCAGCTGATGAAAAGAATATTCCAGACATATGACAATAAGTAAAGTGAGAGAAAGAAGGAGGAAGGGAGTAATATTTGGAATGATGGTGTTTGTCTTCCCAAGTCACTGTTACTCATCATGGGTCCCTGCTCTCCAGAGGACAGCTGAACACCTGCCTGCCCATGGGAAACAATGAATTATTTCTTTGTTTTGCTTTTTCTGTATTAAACTGTCTTTATCTCAGCCTATGAGTTTTCTCACTTTTACCCTTCCAATTCTCTACCTGATCCTGCTGGTGTGGTAGTGACTGAGCAGCTAGTCATGGTAGGTTTCAATAAACTCACTGACAATGTGTTTTTTCCAACTCTTCTCCCCAGCAGACACTTACCCATAACCTTTACTCATCCATCTTTTGTCTCCCAAAGAAATTCTTAAAATAAGTACTTGCTTTTGTTTCGTATCACTTCCAAAATGCTGATTATTTTTGAGAATTGCTTGGTTTTCTTTTTATTTTGAAAACTCACAATGCTAAATATCTAACATTTTAAAATCCTATGACATCTTTGGCCCGGATGTTTTGTGGTTGTTTCGTAAATGTGTCTTTGCATAGAAAAAGGGTTTAAATCTAAATGCTTTCTTCAGAATGCCTGAGTGTTCTGACAGTCAGCAGAAATGGTAAAGCAGGTATTGTCTTTTTTGATATCCCTTTTTTTCCATCTTCTGAAATAAATGTTTCATTTCTGAAGTTTTATATGTTTGTTCAGGACACCACTGATTTTTTCCTGTCTTTGAACCCCTACCTTTTCCAGTGTACATTTTGAGTTAGAAGGACAGAAATTAGTGTGATAGTTGCAGGTGAGTTTAAGCAGGAGTTAGCCATTATGAAGAGTTATCCATTATTATTGTTAATATTTTCAAGTCAGTTTCTTCTTATTCAGCCTAATTAAAGTCAATTGTTAGGGAATGCACAAGCTTGTTTCAGCCAATTTAGAGACTAGTAAAATGTAAGAATAACTGACTTGTTTCTTCCACTATGCATTACTGGATATTTTGATTTGGGGATATTTTGTGTCTTGGACTCTAGTGTCTCTGAAGACATGACCTCCAAGTGCAAAGACCCAGTTTCGTCACCTTTTAAATAGTGGAATCCCATAATTCAGATTAAATTTACACTCAGAGTTGCAGTCTCAAGTATCTCGTTGGGAAATGCAACTTTATCTATTCGCTATTGTTGTCTTCTTTAGGAAAGCTATGAACAACTGTAAATTGAAGTCATAGAAACAGCTTTTCTCAAGTTCCCAAATCAGAATTCCATTTACTTTTCTGAAGAACTTTGTTCTTCTTGCTTCAGGGCTGGTTCTTTTTTTTATGAGTGCTTTGCCCTGCTGATCTCACGTGACAGAACTGTTTACTTGTATTCAGTTTCAATATTTGCTTGACTTGCATTTAATTTTATGTTTCTTTTCAGATTAGTAAAACAATTCAGTAGACAGAATGAAGAAGCACCCGTTTCACTTATAAAATCCTTTTTCTCAATCTGCCATTGAAGCACGTATTCATTTAGCCTTTTCTCTGAAATTTCTTTGCTTTTTTGTCCATAAATCAAATGAGAGCCTAGCCCTGAAAATACTTATGCAAGGCCATCATGTGTCTGACCTGAAGCTTGCAGCTGTGTAGAGCTGCAGCTTTTCAATAGTTGCCAGTTTACTCAGATTCGTCATCAGGATTGAAACCTATGACATATTTGAATCCTCTATATGGATCACTTAACTTTTGTTAGGTTCTTATGAAACATTATAAATAACCTGATTCAGTAGGTGTCAACCTATGTCACTACTGTTAACTTTTGTTGTGAGGAAATTGACATGTATTTCTCTTGTTCGCAGAGTCTAACCCTTGACAGGGCTTTGGGATTTTTCTGTCCTTGTGTCTGTGTCACTAGTTTGTTTCCTTAGCTATTACTACTAATGAACTTTAACAAAGATTTTATATGACAATTCCTTTTCTTTAATATTTTTTTTATGACATGTCCTAAAACTGCAAGAGTTTAGTGACATTTCAACATTTTGCAGTGGTATTGGTCATTGCTTAATGTATCACATTCCCTTAAGTGCTTGGTACAGTGATCATCAAAAATATAATGTAGTAGATATAGACTTTATTGTATAATTCCCTAATCACTGCTAACTTATCTTAGCATATAATTGGCACTAATATTTACCCCCTTTCGAGTTTACTCTGCAATTTCTTGGTGTGTTATTTCGCAAAGTAGGTGGATAGCATAAATTAAAGATTAAATCCTTGCCTAGAGAAGCTTATTTTCCTATTAACGGAAAATCATTACACCTTAGTGAAAAATCATGTCCAAGATGTTTAACAGTGTATGCCAATAGTGATTTGTAGATGCAAAAGAATTGCTATTGGCTTTGCATTCTCAGTACCTTTGTTATGTTTGAATAACATGTTAGTTTATAAACTGTGGTAGAACGTTTTTAATGTCTTTATGAATTTATGAATTTTTTAACAAGTGACTTTTCTGCAAAATGAGCTTTCTACTTAGTTGTCTAGTGATGATAGTTCTGACTGAACTGTTGTTATTTGGCAGGTGTCCTGTGAGCTCTTGTCAGCTGGTGGAATTTTGGTTTGTGATAGAAGTAAAAGATTTGTTCCTCAAGAACAATAAAAGGAAACTGGTTAATGTGAAATTGCCTATCTGT
>NC_142248.1:18357045-18474545 GCF_052056855.1 Sturnus vulgaris | reverse complement strand
AGTTACTGAAGACCATGACAAAGCTTTGGCTCTCAGTTGGGGCAAAACAGATGAAGAACAGGAAAAGAGCAGTTTTTCATTTTGTTTACAGGATTGAAGCGCACACAGGCTAAGGGAATTACTCTGAAGTCACGCAGGAAATCTTTGGCAAAGTGGGGAACCTTGCTAGTCACAGACCTGATCTACAATAAAGGATTTCATGATGTAAATACACCAGCAGCTGAGAGCCACCAGAGGTTGTTCCCAGGACAGAGGCAGCATGTGCAGTGTTGACTTTTCTCTGAGAAATTTTAAAATTAAATATTTGATGTTTTTAGAAGGTATTTTTCTAGAATAAAGTCATTCCACTACTATTAGTAATTAACTGGTATTTGGAACTAACCAGGCTAAGCATATGGAGAGAAAACAATGCCGAGGATTGCAAAGGCTGTATTTGAAAATAAATTAAAGGTATCTCCTGTTTTATGTTGCATTTTCATTGGAGTATCAATATCAGTGAGTAAAAAAAAATGATAGGTGCTAAAATTAACTTATTTCTTTTTACTTACATTTGAACATTTCAAAAAAGCAGAGAAAGTCTTTTCCCAGCTCTTAAATGCACTCAGAAAAATGTGTCAACATTGAGTTAGTAAATACTTGAATTTGAAAACTAATGAATCGGAATCATGAAGTCCTTAAAAAGTTTTGTAAAGGCTGTTATGAATTTTTACGTATCTTCTTCCCAAAGTTCTAATCGGATATGAAGGTTATTTTGAGTTACACTTACTGTATACTAAGCAGTTTCCTTAGAGGCTGTAAGATGCTTCTAAAGCACAAACTGCCCAGTGGAACTAAGTAAATAAGGGCCTGCTTTCACCTTGGGCTGATAAAATCCATTGGTGTTTCAAGACTTGAGAGTTAATTGTATCAGAATGGGTAAGTAGTTATGAACGTGTAATTTTGTATTTGCTGGGTGGATAATTTTCGAAATTATTAATATCATCAATGTTTTTATAAATAAAGTGTAACTGAGCTAACGAGGTTTTTGTATGCTTTTTTATTTTTATTTCTCTAGCCTCCAAAACTCTTATAAATAGTATGCTACGGGACCCTTCTCAGATTCCAGATGGAGTGCTAGCAAATCAAGTCTATCAGGTATTAATCACACTTGTTTTGTTTGGTTTGGGGTTTTTTCCTGTGGCAATTCTGTTATCTGCCTAGAAGAGTAAAAGATTTTAAACCTCATTTAATTACTGTCATCATAAACTATCAGTGAGGTCAGAGTGCACTATAAATGGCAGTGCAATATTTGTGAGGGGAGCATTTCACTTTTTAATAGCTTGCCTTTATAGTGAATAAAAGCATGCAGTTTTTGTTTTCTGTGATTAAATCTGAACAGCATCTGATAGCCTTTTTGAGGAAAAGTAATTACTGTTTTTAAGATACTCTTTAACTATAATGGGTTTGTAGTTGCCCATCAGTATACTACTTCTCTTATTTGTCTGCAGTGTACTGTGAATGACTGTTGTTATGGACCACTGGTGGACTGCATCAAACAGTATCCTTTCCCATAAAATTTTAGGTGCACAATTGATGAGCTTAGACTGTGTGGAAGA
Organism: Sturnus vulgaris; assembly: GCF_052056855.1. Lineage (NCBI taxonomy): Eukaryota > Metazoa > Chordata > Aves > Passeriformes > Sturnidae > Sturnus > Sturnus vulgaris. The sequence goes on along the minus strand of NC_142248.1, from coordinate 18,472,950 downwards.
GATGTGTCTAGCTTTAACCTGACATAAAGTTCTGCTTCACAAAACACGTTTCATACTCTTCTTTTTTACATTCAGTCAGCTAGAGGGTCACTGCAGAGCTTTCTCTTAACTAACAAAAATCAGATGGACCATGAGAAGATGTCAGTTTACTGGTTACACTTTCATATGCCTGATTGAACCTCTTTGGTTTTGATTAGTAGAAATGTATATCTGTTTTTTTCTTAAGACTAAGTGACCATGTTTTGAGTGGTGGAGTTGGACTAGATAATCTCTGGAGATACCTTCTAATCTCAGCTATTCTATGATTAAATTAATAAGTTTCATAGCTAGTGTTCAACATTATGGCTTTGCTTTGTTATGAATATGGGTTTTATCTGAAATTTTTTCAAGTGCAATTCAGATGTGATTGACCAATTAGTGCTTTTAAACTCCTGTCTGACATTCCAGTGCAGTTCTTTTAATTTCTCTTCTTCTTAAAGGAGGTTATACTAGCTGTAGTAAAAAACCCTAATATATCCTGAATTTTCAGAGGTTTTTTTTGTAGTGTTGAAATAGTTAATTAGAGAGCTGTACACTGTGTATACTGAGGGAACTCTGGAGAGTTCCAGACTAAGATTAGAATTTGGTAGGAGTGATCACTAAGAACCCAAATCTGTTTTAATAAAGTCCTGCAGGAGCAGCTCTTCTGTTTCAGTCTGCAGTCAAAGGAAAAATTTCAAAATCATGGCTGCTATCAGTAAACAGGCTAGTAAGGCAATTCCCTCCCAAGTCCTAGAGAATCCTTGCATGAATCTCTGCATGCAGTTTGAGGGAAGATCTTGGTTTCATTGTACCAGGTGCAGGATAGGAAAGCTACAGTGATGTTTAGTTATGCATGAAAAACAGTACTTCTTGTAGTTGTGATGCATGTGATTGTCACTCCTTAAAAATACTTTCTTTCCACTAGAAACACTTGTGTCTACTACAGCCTCAACCCTACCCTCATTAACTTCAACAGCAGCAGAATAGAGTTGTAATAGTATTTGGTGCTTTTAATTGTAATTTTAAATATTCATTGAGATTATCTTCATGATTAAACAAAGCACTCTGAAAGTGGATTCATCTAGTAAGCCACACATTTTTAAGTGGTTGTTGATCACTAGTTTTCATGTCTAGTTTCATATCGAGATTTTTAACATTAATATTTTTTGGATGAGCAGTCTGGCTGTAGTCTTATGAGAGTGACATGTTTAAAAGTAATAAAGACACATATGTACAATTATGAACCATTTTTAAGACTTATTTGCCTGCAGTCTAGAAAAGACTTTCATAGCTTTTTCAGATTCTGGCTCAAATCTGAATATGACTATGTAGTGACATCATTGAGAGTAATGAGGGGTTCTTCAATTCCATTTTGGTACAGAAAAGTTTAATACTAAGCTGTACGAGTACGTTACTGCAAGCATGTTGCTGAATTAGATGTTAATTTTGAGGTGCATAAAATAGTTAAAAATCAATTTGAAGTTAAGGTTTTAAAAGCATACTGTCTTCTGAAGGATTGCATATTGATTTTAAATATAACTATCTAATTGTATATGCATGGACCAAAGTATGAAGTCAACCTCTTTGTAAATGCCAAGAGGCTATTTTTCAGTAATAGTTCAGATGCTTACGGGAAACTAGGCTTCTAGATTGCATGAGTAGAAAATAGCTTGTGAGGTTATTTACAAGTTTTGCCCCATGGTCATTGCCATACATCAATAACAGGTATTATTATAGACTAAGTGTTTTTGCTTATGGTGCATTGTAAGTTCTGTTTGCAGTATTTTTCTTACCTTTTTGCCATTCTTCATTTGTCCCTTTTATTCTGAAATTGCTAGTACAGTTTAACATAATGCATAGTTTCGATTGATATAAGCTGTATATACATACTAAACGATTCCATAGAATTATTTTTGCTGTTCAGTATGAAGTGTTCCTATAAGTAATTAACTGTAATTTTAAGGTGATATGTAGTTTAAGAAGATACTTTAAACAGAATTTGGAGCTTGACTGCTTTTAACATAAGATATTTTATCCTATTGTTCCATAGGATTCTTCTTAAAAGCTTCCTGAATAGAACTTTGACCTCCAGGAGGATACAGTAAAAATATTTAATACGGTGACTTTTTTACATATTGCAAGGAATAGCACACTGGATCAACAGGCTGTCAGTGAAGTGAAAAAGACTTCACTATAAAATATGATTTGATCCTTCTCTGACATTAGTTCATGCTTCTGAAAAATCAATTAAAAGGATGCTTTTTTACAGTAAGATGTTTCATACGGATGTAGTACCTATAAATTTCAGAATATAAAGAAAAAAAAACAGTTTGTTTCATCCTTTGCTGGATTGGATAATTGATTACTAGTCAGTAAAGAGCAACTCTAAAGATATTTATTTGCATCTTTCAGGATTACACTTTCTTTTATATTTAGAAGAATAAACAGTAAAGAAAAAATGGCAATATTGCCCTTAATTATACTGAATAAATATGGTCAAATGAGTCTTAATTCTGTAGAAGGTATGCTGTTGGTACGATAATCTGATTTTTTCAAAGTTGTATATGCTTCTAAAAATCCCTATAAGGTTTTCCAAAACTTAGAGTTAAAATCACTGATCACTTCTGAAACACCAATGAAGTCAAATAAATTCTACTGTTAATTACTTTACCTATGATGTTTTTATGAAGTTGCTTCTTTTCCAAAGTAATCTTTAATTTCTTAACCTAAAGCTGTCAGCGCTATTGGGCATGAGCACGAAGTCTTGCTGCGAGAAATGCTTTTGGAAAAAAATCTCTCTTTCATTGGTAAGAATCTGTAGTAGAGGCTAACCAGTGAATTCTTAACTTCAGAGATGTTGGTAACTGTTTACCTAGGACAAAATTCAGCCCAAATGCTCCCTATATTAGGTAGTAAAGGAAGAGTAAAATGTGATTGATGCTATATATGTTATCTTTTATTGATTTAGAGCTGAGCAGGAACTCAGTTACCTAATACCCTATATATAGAGCACATGCACAGGCTTGCAATTAATATTTTATAGAATAAGTAGCTGAAAAAAATGCTTTAATATCTGCTGCAGTATTACTTTTGGTGTCATGAGATATTAGCTATAATCCAGGCCTTATGAGATTTAGGAAGAAGCATATGAAATATTAGCTTCAGAATGCTTTATGTATTACAGAACTGCTAGAAGATTCACTCATTTACCTTGCTGTACAGCTTCTGCTGAATTTTTGCCCCCTGCTCCCCAGTCCATGCAATTACTCTTTTTTACACTCCCTACTTTTAAAGTTATTTTAAGGATTAATTAGTTAGGAAGTTACTTTCATTTTTTTCATTCAGTCTGCAGTATGCTTCTTATTTTCATGAGTGCCATTGAAACAAATTAAAGTATGCATTCTTTAAATGTGATAGTAAACAATGGCTTCTTAAATCTTTGATTCCTTATGTGATGAGACAACAGTGAAATGCCCTCTTCTGTTAATGGTTGAGCATTGTACTAAATTTGTGTGAACAGGGTTCACACATTTTTCTAGGTTTACCTGGAACTATGATCTCTCCTGAAGCTATGTCTTAAACAAATTTAAGAAGTTAGAAAGCGTTATTAAGATTTTTAAGAGATTTGTCCATATGATTAAGGTACAGAATTAGTGTGCTCTTTTATTTCGGAGAAAAGGGAATAAAGGACAGTATTAACTATTACATACAAGCTAGCAGGTGACACTACAAAACCAAGAAGAGGCAGATTTTCCTATTTGACTGTAAGAGCATAGATACAGATAGGCTTAAGCTGTAATTCCAGAGATGATGTCAAGTTAAAATACCAAACAGTTCTAGGAACAACAATTATGAAGCAAACTTCCAGGAAAGGTTGTGGAACCACCTTCAATGAAAAATTCAAGGCTAGATTTGACACTCATCTATCAAAGCTAGTAATGAAATCAATTCTGTTGCGATACAAGGGAATGGACTGGATGACTCACTAAGGGATCCTCAACACAACGATTATAATTTTATTTGGCTTGTGTAAACTTAAGCAGTATAAAAATCACATTTAAATTTTAGTGTTTCATGACTTTGGATAAGCATCAATTTTGTCTTTAGAAATTAGCTCCAAGAAATTTGTGCTGTCAAATTAAAACATCTAGAATGACTTAACTTGTTAGAATGTGAAGATAGAAATGAGAGCTTAATTTATTGTTCACATTTTATGTATAGTGAAGTATTATTTAGTCATGATTTAACATATATTAAGATTTGTATTTATCATGTCTGTGATCACATATGTATTTCAGATTCTAGATGTGTTTGGGGTTTGGAGCATTTTTTAAAAAAGCTTTCCCTAAGTATCTGCAAGATGAACCCTACCAAGTCCCTTGCAATACAGCCTTTCCTTTCTGAAAAACTAGTTCCAAAACTGCTTGAAGAAAACACCAGAAAAACAGAAGAGATGCCAGTAATTGCCATAGGTCCTCAAATTCAGACTTTGTTGCATAGTACTTCATTCCTGTTTTGAAGATGCTTATTATTTATATGGCTTATGGCTTGTAAGTCCATTTTTTTTAAAACACATTTTGAAGAAACAGAAATTTTGCAGTTCCCATATTAGTGTACTATTCCAATGTGCTGTTGTTCAGGAATAGTCAGAGGGTTTGTTCACCTGGGCAGCAGAGTCTAGTACAGGGGAGGAGACTACAGTCAAAGACCACAGTGAATGTGAAGTGCCTCAGTATAGTCTTAGAGCGTGGAGCAGCTTGTCAGGTTCTGGACAGAATTCATCTGTTACTAGAGCAGTTGGCTTTCAAAGCCTACAGATAGAAGTAACGCTTTCAGACTCACCCTGGAATTGACTGGAAACCTATGCACACTAATGGGGGTTACATTTTATTAATCCACTGTTCATGAGAAGTGCTTCATATACCGTGTCCTCTCTTCAGCAGAAACACAGCTCTCGAGTCTTTAATCTGAGATTAAAGTGATCAGTAGAAGCATTTTATCAAAACGGGCTCACAGCTTCACATGCTGTACTGAAATGCCAGGAATTTTTTTTTCTTTACCATTAATATGTTAGGAAAGCTTTTAGATATATGGGGAGGTACTGAGCTTTATCCTCCTTTGGTTCCCACCAGTAGATATAAATCATGAAATCTGATCAGTGTTTTCTGCTGTAATCTTAAATTTGCAGTTGTAGCTCATTCATGCACCAGCAGAAGAGGGCTAGTATAAGAACAATGATGTGTTAAATGGTTCTGATTGAGTGTGACATTATGGTAAAGATGAAGCTGCAGTTTTGTTGAAAATCTAAATTAATGGGGTATCAGTTGACAAACCACTTATTAGGCCTGTTTCCACATAATTTTCAAACCTGAGGATTTATAAATGTAACTGTCAAAACTGCTGTGGACTGACTTTCAAGCAGTTACTGAATTATTTTCTTAATCCATGCTGGGGTTTAAGATCTTTTGAGGTACAGAATGCTGCCTCTGTAGTTTCTGGACCAATGTGAAACATACCTGGGCTGAAAAGCTAGAACTTCTTTTTGATGGTGTTGTGGTTTAAAACAAAAATTTTATGGTGATTATGAGGAGTTTTGGTAATTATTTCTTCCCCAGAGTTATAAAGCTTCAAAACACTTGGAGAAATAGTGATGCAGAGTTCTGTTTTTGCATATGATAGATACATCAGTAATAAACATGGTTTTTAATATGTTTTCCAACGTTAATCACAGTACAGAATGCTAGGAAAAACCACATGAAAATGTTCATAACCAGATTTAAAACAAAAAGCAAGTTATTTTTCAAGCCATGAATTAGTATTAAAAGATTTTAAGAGTAATCAGGCACCCTTGAAAAAATAATCTGCTGAAGAATATTAAAAGTAATGCTTATGCAGCTTCCAGTTCAGAAACCTGCCACATTGACCCTATTGAAACATGTGTTTACATCTGTTTTGGCTTTTTTAACTTATTTTGTGGTAGTAGCATTTGTTAGATGTGAAAGAAAAGACTGACCTTTCCATTGCTGTTGCCCTTAAATGAACAAAATTTCAGCTGGGACTGTCTAGCCTCGATTATTTTAAAGAATGAAGAGCAAGTTGCAGTTAATTAGATTTGGATAAAATTGTTTTGTGGTTGTGTTGTTTTTTTAAAATAAGGATTAAAAGATTACATAGAACATTAATTCATTTTTATGTTATGGCATAAAACATTCCATTCAGAGGTTCTGTTAAGTTAGAACATTCTTGATCTTAACATCATTTTTCTGTATACATGACAATCTGAGTTTCAAAAAGCAGTCAAAAACCAAGTCTCCAAATTCTAGAAATGTTTTTCATTACCTTAGCATATGATATAATGAATTGTCACATTGCAAAGACTTCTATTTACAGTGTAGTCTGTTTATAGTGAAGAAATGCTCTCAAAATCTAAAAAAATATATAGTACCACTCAAAAAGAATAAACAGCTATTGCAGTTTACACTGACAAGAATGTTCAGCTTTCCAAGTTAACTTCTGTCTCACTTTCAGAATTAGTTCACTATAGAAAACACTTCAGACTTATATTCTTCAATGAAAAAGAATAGGAGAATTTGATTTTGGCAATATTACAATATTTTTATTTCTAAGTTAGTATGTTTTTCTTGTCATTAAAATGTTACTTGGACTCAAACTGCTGACCTTTCAGGATTTGCACAAAGTATTCAAAAACTGAGTTCTGAACATTGGCCATGAAACTACTGTCCTAACCTGATAAATGGATTGGAAATAAGCTACCCAACAGTGAGAATGGACCATTAATTTTAATCAAAGGTGATGTAGAAAGGCGAATGGGATGCATGACAATGTCAACAGCCCAGTAGGTGTTAAGGGCCTACACAGCCTTACTTGTTACTAGGTAGTGCCATTAGTTGAGCTTGGGTGAAGACAGAAAGCCATGCCTGGAATTGAATGACCAGGTCACTCCAAATTCTAATGGAGAAATGGTGTTTCAGAAATACCAATGTAATGGTATCAGAAATCAAGGACAATAGTTTAAAAATATTAAGGGATGGCATGAGCTTTTTTCCTTTCTTTTTTTTTCCCTTATGTCTTTTGCATTTTTGTCTTTATTTCTTGAAATATTCAGCTCTAATATTTGTAAACAATAAAGCTGTAGATGTAATGTTAGCAGAATGTCTAAATCTTTTTATGTTCAGAAGTTGGATAAATTCTACAGAATCCAGAATGCAAGAGAAACTAAAATTATGGCTCTTCTTTACTTTAATAAATTTCTGGGAGAGAAGGATTTCCTTGCTCTTTTTTTTTAACAACTTTATGCTAACATTAAAAATAAAACTAAGGCAGCAGTGACAGTATATCTACATTTGTGGTGTTGGTGGGATTAATCTTAACACATCTGAAGGTGGAGAGACTCTTCTTTCAATCAGTGAATATACCTCTTTATTTTGAATATTTGGAGGTTATAAAATACTGTATGACAGCTTGAATTAATGATGTTTATAATGAAGACATAAAAATGCAGGGATGACAAAGAAGCATTTTTATATCCATGCTTCAGGTTTTCTACAAAGGTTCATTTAATCTGACACAGCATTGCATGCATAAGAAAGATATGTATGACTGCATTAGTAATTCTTGCACTCTTATTTAGAATAAAATTAATTATGCTGCTGTCTACTTAATGGAATAGTTTTATAAACAGTAGTTCTTATTTTCTATGTACAGCTGAAGATCAGCTTCGTGCAAAGGGTTATGACAAAACACCAGACTTTATTTTAGAAGTGCCAGTAGGTAAGTCTTTTAAAAGAATTTTTATTATTTTGTGTAGGAGTGCTCATGCTAAAACATTTTGGCTACTTAAGCAAAGCATATTCTAGGATACTGCAAATAAGTCTCTTCAGGAGTTACCCAATAATTTTAAGAACTTCTAGTTTGAGTCATAGAGATTTGATCCTAAATACTGTTACCCAGTGTTTCTTCTTTAGTCTTTGCATGTTTTAATCTCATTATCAAAAAAAAAGAAAAGGAAAAAAAGCGCAATAATATAAACCCCCAAATCCCTGATGCCTCTAGGATATTTTACTCACTGTCCTTCTGAACTAAACTCTGAAGTAGTTATAATTGTCTTTTACTTCTAGACCAAATCAGTTCAAAGTAGTCTTACGAGTATTAAATTACACCTATAGGTCATTGCATAAAGGTTTGTCATTGTGCAGTTATTCTTTTGCTGTCACTTTGCATCCAGATACAATTCTGCAGTTCTTTACTGTGTTCTAAAAACCTGAATAGCAGGAAAGAATAAGGAACAAAAGTATAAAGGTCACGGTAAAGTTCATGTACCTTTTCTAGGCCACGTGACAGCTCTTGAATATCAGCAAGGAGGGAGAATCCACAACCTTTCTAGGTAACATGTGCCTATGCTCAGGCACCCTCACAGTGAAAAAGGAGTTGCTGATGTTCAGGTGGAAACTCATCTGTTTAAGTTTGTACCCATTGCCTCTGGTCCTGTTACTGGACACCACTGAAACGAGCCTGCCTACCTCTTTACTTGCTTTTCAGAAAGCTACATACATTAGTAAGATTGTCCAGTAATGTGGGCCATAATAAACACAGGACATACTTGGTGTTAAGGTACCCACTTTTATATTAGAAACATGAGATGATGTCCCACCTATTCAGGAGCCTGATCAAAAGGAAACTAGAAAAGCAACTTTGTTTTTTTCTTTCAATTTTAATCAGGAAACACCCAAAATAATTATTTTTGTAATATCACCCTATTAGAAAGAAGGTTAAAATAGTCTTAATTTGTCTGCATATATTTGTATCAAATTCAAATAATAAAACTGCATTGTTTCTTTCAAATTATTGTAATCACTTGAGACTTATAGGAAATCATGTTCTATCTGTTGTCTGATCTGAACTAGGATATAGCAGTCCTTGGATTCTTTTCTTCATGACTCAGTACATACCTAAGGCAAATGTTCCTTAGAAATAGCTTCTGAGCTGATTATACCTTAGCTGTTATATCTCCTGGGGTCTAAAGGTGTTGGGGGTGGGGAAGGATATAGTAATACAGGCCAGCACAAGTTAACTGGGTTACTGATAGCAGGGCAGTGGTGGCACATAGAGCTTAGTGTGGTGGCTTCATGAGTTATTTTCTTGGATTTCCTGAGAAATTTTGCAGTCCGTGGTCAATCATTTGCTGTTACAGCCTCTTGTAATCTTTCTGTATAGTGCTTCTGGGTTTGTGTGTTCTCTGAAAACCTCATTCCAAGTCAAATTTAGGCTAAGACATCACAGTTGTAGGTATTGTAGGTAACTCAAAATAAAGGTAAAATTTTTAAAGATCTTGACAACACGTTTTTGGAGAAAGAATGGTCTCTTACAGTGATGCTCATGATTTCTTGTGCAAAATTGCATTGTCAACTTCATAGAGAACATTCCTTTGTCAAAAAAAAGAGATTATTTTATTTATATTAGTAGTTTACTCCTGCAGGAAATGAGGAAAAAGACACGAAGCAAAACAAATAGCAAAACATAGAAAGAAACAGAAATTCAAAATCACGTTTTTTTCACATAAACCTTTTTGCTCCTCGCTTCTTTCTGATGAAGCATTACTGGTTTTACAAAAGAAAGGAAGTATATTCATGTCCAGGATAAATTTCCTTCCCTTTCTTATACCTTCTATTCTTGATTGGTGACAAGTGTCTGCCTTCAGCAGCTTAGCTAACTTTTTTTATCATTCAGCAGAAGTTTCTGATTTTTTACCTGACAAGTACCTTCCAGCAAAGTAAGGGTAGAAGAAGAATACAAGTGCTTCTTAGTCTAATCTCTCTTTCTTTTCATTCTGTTTGTATTAGAATAAATGCAGATATGTGGAACAGGGTGTAATTAAACTGAAATTCATGTGATTGTCTGTTAAAAGTATTTTCTGTTTGTTTTTTTAATGCCCTATGTGCATATTTGGAAGATGTAACTCAGTTGCAAGCATGAATTATGTGATAGATTGTGGAGTAAATAGAATGTTCCCTAACACAGTCTTACAGGCTGTTGAGTGTGATTTTCAGAGTTCAGTTTATTTTCTGCTGTCACCCTAGCTGTGGAAGGACACATAATTCACTGGATTGAAAGCAAAGCCTCATTTGGTGATGAAAGTAGCCACCAAGCCTACTTGCAGGACCAGTTTTGGAGCTACTGGAACAGGTATATTTCTATTATTTTTCCTTATAGATAAATAGGACTTAATTTTTTTAAAAAGTTATTGGATAAAACACTACTGGCTCTACATGTTACTAATCTGGCATTTTGAATGTCATTAATTAGCATTCAGGTTGGTGTGCTGAAATATTTATGAAAAATGGAGATCTTAATTTGCAGCAAATATATATGGTGATTTTACAGCAATGCTAAATGACAAAATAAGTTACTTTGGAGCAGCAGTTATATGTCGGTTTTTTAGTACCTGACTTAGAAGGTTTTTCTGTAATGTTTTGGAATATGTGCAAGCTGACAAATTTGTTAAAAAATCTTCATAGTCTAACCAAGTGGAGTTTGTGTATAAAGGATGTTATTGCTCATTGTCAGTGTAAGCAGGACAGTACTGTTTCACAGTGGTTTTTTCATAAAGTATTTCTTTTTTATATTATTTACATTTGAAGCAATAATTATTTGTCTTCAAGTTGAAAATATAGTAAGTAATTGCAGGATAAGGAGGGAAATACATTGTGCTAGACAATTTTGTGGCATGTTGATGGTATTGGTGGAAAAATACTTTCTTTTAAATATGATCAAAATGCTTCTGTTTTATTGTTCTGAAAGTCATTATTGTGTATATTTATAAATCTTTCTATGGCACTAGACACCTCCTCACTGGAGGATTGTTTTCCCAAAAAAATACTAAACACAATGCTTCATCTTCAATACCATTTTTCTATGTGTTAGAACCTTAAGCACAATAGTGAGGCAAATTAAAGTTTAAATAACAGATTTTTTTAAAGCATAAATTTAGAAGTCTTCTCAGCATCCCCAAGAGACCATCAGAGGGATAGTGGAGAACATGGCACAAGTGTGTGAACATGCAGCTGAAAGGGGATGTGTGTCAATATCACAGTCTAGTCTGGTGATGGTTAGTATTTCAGCCGAATGTGAAAATAACTAGCATTACCTTTGGAAATACCTTACGAGCAGGTTCAATAGAAAGCAGCAGAGGAAGGGAAACAAAATCTTGATAATAACATCATCAAAGAGTGGAATTATGCTCTGCAGCAACATTCTTGATTGATACAAAAAGGACCTGCTCTTATTTGACAATCCCAGAAAGCAGACAATTGGAAAACTTGAATCAAGGTAGTGGGAAACTTGGAAGGCTGTCAATTGTTGGATGAATGTATTATACTCTAGAAGAGTTGTAGAAAATAAATTGTGAAACACTGAATATAAAACTTAGAAGGAAATTTGAATATATACAATATCTAGGCAAATGGTGAGAATGGCAGGAAAGATTGTGATGCAAACAGTGCTGAACTGCACATCAGTGTAAAGCAAATGGAGCATCTGAGGCTGGGAGAAGACCATTATACATGCTGGAATACTTTCTGAGTGTAAAGGATGTGTTTGAAGGTATCTATTAGGATATCAGAGAAGAGTACCTCCAAGAAGTGTATTTTAAACAGATAACTTGAGTGTAAAGATAGTAGGTTGAGATGTGGTGAAACTTGCATTGACAGGTAGAATGAAGGCAGTGATCCAGTTGTTGTTTGTAATAAAATTGCCGTTGCAATTTCTTTTATTTTTAATTCTCTGAGTTGTCTGTCCACGTTTTAGTGTAAAACATTTGAGAATAATGTGTACCATTTGCATCTGATGTTTCCAAAGGAAACTTCTATTATGCTTTTATCAAGAAACCAAGTAGTTGTTAACTTTGTTTTAATTTTAACATGTACCGGTTAATAATTCAGCTTCAAAAATGGAATAACGTCTCTTACTGAGCTGTTAGTCAAGTATCTTTAATGTTGCAAAAGCTAGACTGGAATGATATTTGGATCAATAAAACATTTTGGAAGCAGTTTTGAGATTTTTTCCAAATCTGCTGTTATAGCTGTTTGTATTGGAAACAACTACAAAAATGCTTGATTCCTAAATATAAAGGAAACTAGAACTCTCCATAGTAAGATTTGGTACACGCTAAATCCAAAATTTATGTTAATTGTGGAAATTAGGCAGATTTCTGTGGGGTTTTTTTTAAGAATAAATCATTTTAGTTTTAATTTTGGTGTTGCTTGGCCAAGCTTACAGAGCCACATCTTCTGAAACGAGTTCTGAATTACTGTAGTTTCTAATATAATGACAGTTGGGTTAATGGACACATGTTGATAGATTAGATTGCATGTAGGTTCGACAGTTAACTTCCATTGGTCTCTGGAACTATTTATATGAAAGGACACAGGTGTAGCTGCACAACAGTGAACCAACTTTGTATTATTTAATCAGTCTATGCAGAGGTCTCTCAGAAAACCAGATTCCCAGTTAACTCACCACACCATTGTGTCTCCCTTCCTCTTGAAAGAGAAATTATTTGGAGAACGTGAAGCATGTGTTCGTGTGTTTGATGCATAAGTTCACAATAGAGATGATTTGACACTCAAGTAATAGTTTAGTTTTTTAAACCTGACCCGTTGATTGACCTTAAAGCAGAAATGAAGTTCAACAGAAAATCTGTATCACCTGTTAGATGTGGATAGAAACACAAATCTAGATACTTTGAAAGGAATGAAAGTGAGGGGTTTTAGACCTTTTCCATCCAGCTTTTTTATTGCTCGTCTAAAAATTGGGAGTCAAACTAGAAAAGTTTCTGTGTTCTTTTCTCACATGTCACAAATGTAAGATGAATTCTATTCAGAATCTGACTGAAAGCTTTGAACATTGTTTGCTGTTATGTGTGTATTTCATTAAATCCTGTACTTCGTGCTAACTAAATCTGTGAGTGTCTTAAATTGGTCTGTACTGACAGGAAAGAAATGGCACTTTCTCATTTAACAGAACAGCTCCCTAGATGCAGTCAACCATGTCTGTTCACCTCAGTGCAGAAGAACACCTTTTTATTACTCTGAGTTCTGCAGGGACAGCTTAGCGAGGTTTTTTATGGCTCATACATCAATGGTATTGTTAAGCAATTTTCAATTGCAGTGGTGCACTACAACCTCATCTTCAAATTAAGCTTCACATTAAAAATGTACAAAGTGTACCTTGTCAGTGGATTTGCACAGTTATAATTTAATATTTTTTTTTAGATATTGAGATTTTTCAATAATAAATAAATAGGAAAAGGCAAATTTGGTCTTGCATATTCCCAGACTGATTTTGCAGAGTTATGTTTTAGGAAAAATAGCTAGTTTATATCCTGGAAAAACTTATAAAGTGATTCATATACTTCCCTCAGTATGTTTGTTCCTCCAGAGTGGTGGCATCCACTGAGCAGGCTGTAGCTTATGCTGCCACTGAGTAAACAAAAAAACTCCCATGCACAAAATATAATTTCTTTGTGCACAAGTAGTAGATACCACACTTTTCATTTTTCACTGGTCTACATTAGTGCATTTGCTGTAACTATGAGAGTAAAAGCTATTGAATAGTTAGTGTGACCAAAAGTAATTTGGAAAGCATGAGCAGCAAGTTACGCAGGTCATACTTTAAAATGGGGTCTATGAACAAGTTGTAAATTATTTTACGGTTCAGATGAATGTTGCTGTTGCTTTTTCTTTCCTCCATAATGTATGATTTTATAATTTTCTTTTTAACTGAAATTAAAAATTGGAGTCCTAGCTGTAAAAGTCTGTTAGTCAGCATGACTAGTGTTTTCTAAGGATATACAGATCAGCAACACATGGTTCAAACAGTAATTAGTGAGTGCACTATCAGTGACTTGCTGTAAGATATAAACTCAAATACAGCAATTTACATTTTTCTGTCTTCTTCAAGCGTGGCTAAGGCATATGTACAGTCTAGAATGTAATTTCTAGAGAGTCCCAGGAGATAGCTTGACGTCATTATTAGCTAAAGAGACTTTACTACATGTGAGGAAAACTGTAGGAAAATGTCATATTTGACACTGTTATTAAACTAAAGGCAATTCCACATAGTGAAAAAGAAGCATTTCATCTTCTCTTTGAATAAAAATGGTAAGTCATTTCTGTACTAAATTCCTTCCACCATTTGTTTGTGTTCTAAATGTTTAGTCCTGTGCCTCTGCTTTTTTGAAAAAATAAATAAAAGCAAGTTTCCCATAAGTAATTCTAAAATACTAATCACACTTTTTGGAAGCCTAAATTCATGAATCAGTGCGTTGTTAATTGGTACATTATGCTTGATCTTGAGACTTCAATTCATAACTGTAAGTCATAGTAAAATTTTTAAATTATCATATAGCCCCATCAATTAATAAAAGAGTATTTCATTCAGATAAGTGCAAACAGAAAGGATTATATTTCACAACAAAAACTGATAATGTGTTCCTAGGTTTTTTTGAGAAAAGTGTTGCATTCAAATCCATTTGCAGTTGACAGTAAGGATGATTTTGACATGAGCAAAGTCTGAATCAGGATATTAGAATTACAGGCATTTTTTTGCTGTTCATCTCTTTAAATTGGTTTAACAGGTTACTGTGAAGACTGTTGAAGTAATAATTGTTGTCTGACTGTAGGTGATAGGGGAAGAGGGAGATCTGTTGTAGGTTTATGGATGTCTGTTCTATTAACCAAGTTCAGTATTCCTCAGTTGCAGATGGTTTAAAAAATTGTTTTGGTGAGTTGAAAACCATTGTAATGACTTGGAAGAAACCTTGAGAGTTACATTTGTCAAGTGGCTAGGAAAACTGTTCATGCATACCCAGTATCCAAAGCAGCCCAAACGTAAAGAACTGAAAGGTCATTCTTCTTCTTGCAGTATGATGGTTTGTTGACATATTTTGACACACTGGTACAGTGCTGAAAGGTTTTGACCTTACTGCAACACTGAGGGACTTAGGGTTTGTTTAGCTATCTAATGCTTGTAGATTTTCACACATGCTGGGTTTTGCTATGCTCCTTTTTTCTCTCCCTTCTGGCTCCACTTGAATTACTAAATTGATCTTAAACAAAAATTGTTGAAGATAGAAGAGAGAGTTTGGAGTGATTTTTACTGCTTGGGACTTTATATAGTAAGTTTCTTCAAAACTAATTAACTTTTTCCAAGTGAATTACTATGCCAGCTTGCTAGCCTTAGTAGCACTGACTAAGGTATCTTTGTTCATAGACTGGAAAAGAACCAATAGCAGTAAAAAATGCCATTTTCTACTACTTTTCTAGTAGAAAATGCAGTTGTCTGCTTAGTGATGATGATAAAATTATGTATTCTTCTGCAAGAATAACAGATACAAGTGTACATTCAAACATACATACATACACAAACACATACAGAGGTGTATCTCTGCACTTCACAGATGTCCTGGATACATTCAGCCTATTTCCAATAGCATTAAAGATTAATTATTTTTGTCTTTATTTAACGACACATGAACAGTATAAAAATCAACATGTAGCTTATGAAAAATACACTTTTACTCCAGCTCTAAAGTAATGGTTTTAGATTTTACTTGTGATGCTCTCTTCAACAATGTGGTTGAAAATCAGAGCATGAAGACATTTTCACTGAGACCATGGCTTATGCATAGCATAAGTTAATTGTTTTGCTGAGCATTGTAGATTGTTTAATTTTGTATCAAAACTAATTTTTTTCAAAACAAAGAACCGACCATATTTCATTCCTATTATCATTTATATTTGAGTGATTGATATTAGGTATGTATTTTCATGCATTGTTCTCCTAGGGTATTGTATTTCATACAGACATGAAACTGGGATTTTCATTATAATTTAATTCTCTTATTTAAGGCTCTTTCACTGCTAGATTGTTACATCCTGAACTTAAAAAATAGTAAATGAAGCAGTATATGTCTTTGTTTACATTATTTTTCCCTTATATTTTCTGTTCTGTCTTAAATATTTTGTTGTCACAGGAGATTCATGTAGTGTAGATAGAGCATTTTCAGCTTTCTTCCATATTACTGCAAGGCTTCAGCTCCAGTTCTCCTGGTATTTCTCATTCAGATTAGACAAGCATCTAAGTTTATGTACAATAAGAGCTGACAGCATAGATCCTGCTATTCTTGCCAAAGGCCTGGTTGCAGACACTCCACTATGTCAAAGAATGTCAACCCCCCACAGACCTTACCTTTCAGAATTCCTTGTAATTTTTAATTGACATTTACATCTGACATTTTCAATGTATTTTTTAGTGTTGGTTCTATATCTGCCTACTAGTAGTTAAAACCAAATCAAAGCAGAAAGAATGCTTTCCTGTAAGCTATGATATCATATATTTTTTATTTAAGAAGGTCAAATTGCTGGGCTGAAACTCAAGAATGATCAGCTCCCTCTTTCTTTTTGTAACTCCAGAGGTGCTAGTCTAATCCATTTCAAATCACAATTGAAGAGGGTAGTAAGCATATAAAATGAAATTTAACTCTTGGTACTAATGACCAAAGCATAAGTATATTATTGTTACTGTGCATCATATACAGAAGGGATGCAGAGATTTCAAGGAAATTTTAAGAATACTAATAGGGGCTTTCCTTTGAGTCAGGTATTTGAATATTGAAAGATAAAATATTCATACCTGTATTCATGCAAGATATGTTAAGAGCTTTATGTTGTGAATGGAGTAAAACTGGCAAGTATGTCATTTAGCTGCATACTGCAGTTGTTGTGCTTCTTTGCCCTCAGAAATCTCAAGTTTTTATTTGGGTTACAATGCTAAAAGCCTAATAAATGAGTTTGAGCATAATTATCTGTCTTCCAGAAGTTAGAATGAAGGACTACAGTTGATCATAAATGCCACAAAGCAAAAAAAGTAGAAGAAGCATTTTGTCACAAATAATGCTGCTTTTCTTCTAATTAGTTAATTTACATTTTGCAAATTAAGGGCAAGATTCAGACAGAAGATAATCTAGTAGCATATCATAGCTTTACTGACCTATATTTGTATATGCCAAATTTAAGTTAATTAGAAATGTAGATGCTGTTTGTTTTATCTGTCAAAAAGCTCATGTTAAAAAAAAACTAGACAGACTTTTCCCCCCAACATTTATCATCTAAATAATAGTCTTGCCAAGATGGCAGCCTCATAATAAACTCTTTTCAGTGGAGTGATGGGTAATGAAGCTTGCTTGTGAAGGTAGCGAAAAATGTTGTCTAGCCAAATGTGTGGATATGATGGCTAGAGAATCAGTGGACTTTCTCAGTCATCAATCTTTTTAGTAGCCTCTTACACATCTGAATATTTTGATAGATGATCTAATAATTGAGTTATCTATCTTTCTAACTATCAGAGTTGCATAAAAATTATTCTCACATGCTATTGAATATTATATATATTGAGCATCCAGTAAATTTTTCAAAAAGGTCCAAGAGATGGAGGAATCTTGTTTGTCTTGAGCAGCCTTTAATATATGAAATAATAAATTACCATGTATAGAATACAGAACTATATATACTAATATGAGGAAAAAATAAATAATATCAATAGCTGATTACAGATAGGACTCAGTAAATAAAGCATTTAAAAGCATGGGACTGGTGAGGTTAATGCACAATCTAAGAGTAATTTGAAGTACAAAATGAGTAGATTCAGTAGTCCCTGGGCAGTTAATGGACAGAAATCACATTTCCACTCAGTTGCACAAATTCCTTGTGCCTAAATCTTGGCTTAGGCAAAAAGAAATACAGTGTCACTATGGTGTACCACGTTTCCGTTCAGCCTCTGTGAGAGCTCTGAGAAACTTTCTTTTGATTAAAGATGAGACTGAAATGTATATATTGAAACTTCCTACATTTTGTTTATTCTGAGTGATTGTACAATATGGATTCCTGTTTCCAGAGCACAAGAATCTGCTTCCCTAGAACACTAATCTTGCATTAATGGAGGCATTGAGGATATTTGGATAAGTTGTATTAAGCACATCATCAGATATGTCTTACTAAAGCTTCTGAGTGACAGAGCAAAATTCTTGTTGGTGTTAGCGTATTTTTTTTAAACACTACGTTATATCATTCTTAACTTCAAATGCATTTCTGGTTGGGTAAAAATTATTTTAACAATAAGAAATATATTGTTGCATTAAGAATATTTTTAATTCAAATATATTTTTTCTGCCTCAGTACCACCAGTTTATGTTCAATTACATGCTTTCGTAGAGACTATAAAATGTTCCTTGTAAATTCTTGAAAATTGTGTGATGGGGACTCATTTCTTAAATTATTTTCAGTTTTTTAGTCCTTTGTTTGTTTCATAACTACAGCAAGGTATAAACAAGTATGTTTGATGAATAGTTCTCCAGTTAGCAAAGAGGCTTTTCTTTCTCTTTTCAGAACTACAGTGACTGGGGTACTTTATTGAGGATATCAAAAAGTTATTCACTCATTTCAGAATTTCAGTGGAAAAGTATCAGAGGGATTTTCTTTATAGTTGCTACCTGCTTAAAGGAGAATGAGAAAGATGGATTTCAAGGACTTGCATGTCATCATCACTTGACAACACTTTGTGAAAGTATCATTGAACCTCATGGGACCTTGCCACTGCATATGAATCTGCAAAGTGAACAAACTTTTGGCTGTCTCACTGGCAATGCTTGTGACTCATGCTCAGTAAGCAAAATCCTTGATGTTTATTAGTTCTTCCTAAGCATGCATAATTAATTGGATAAAATTTGGGCACACATGAAGCAAGACACTGAAGTGAGGTGACTGGAGTATCCAAAATGTAAAAGCTTACAATAAAGTTTGGCTCTGAAGTTCCACATTTGTCTTGCAATATTGTAGCCCATTTGAATAGTCTACATTTTTGTCTTTAGTAATATTTAGATTGATTTTATGCAGTTTTAAGTTACATAAGGATGACGTTACAGAAATAGAATTTAAACCTAGAACTTAGGCAGTAGAAACAAGTTACCAAAAAAAAAAGCTTAAATTATTCTCTTTTATTACTTATTGAATTTTAATAGAAGAAAGCTAAAATTGCTTCTGAATGTATAAATTCATAAGCAATTAACTGGAATTTATCAACGTCAGTGTTATGTGGCTTCTTCTGACCTTAAGTAAATTGGCAATTATTCTAGTTAGCATTTGTAGCATTTCTGCTAGAGAACATATCAAGCTCCTAAGCATGCACAGTGTGTTATATACACTTACGTATATATTTGTTTGTATACTTTATGAATGTTTAGATCTTTGTTTAGGAAAGAGGTCTTCATTTCCCTCTCCTAATCAAAATAGTAAGCATCTGTGTTCCTTCTTTTCATTTGATTAGCATGCTCTCATCCGTCACTAGTCTTTGATATGAACATCAGGAAATCATGTCCTTTTATTTAAATGATAAATGTGCCTTTGTCATGAATACTTACAGACGTTCCAAGATATACATCTGAATTGTCAAAGTGTAACTGCACAGCTTCTCTGATGTGTGACATTATTAGTGAAATAAAGAACTTTCAGTTTTTTATGGATAGGCCTTAAATATTGACACTGCAAGACTAAATTAGTTGTGATGCTGCAAAAATTTTTCCTTCATCTACTGTTTTTCTAAGATGTGTTGTTTATCAACAAGAGACAATCAGCTGCATGAGAATCTCTGCAGACATTCCTATTTACATGTTCCAAACCTGTCTCTTCATGTTTCATTATTTAGGTCTGATGTCTAGTTAGCTCTTATCAAAACTAATACTATCTGAAGTACCAGGCTTCCGGTAGTCACACAACCAACATAAAAATTTCAGTCTGACTAATGTTATTAAAGACACTATCTCTTTAAACCTGGGCTTTGTTTCAGTGTCTAGATAAATTATATCTTGGAAATTCATTTCAGTGAATGACTCACTGCTGTTTCAATGGATGAAATACATCTGCAATTATATTCTGCACATTTTTAAATTTTAAAAATAATAAAAATACAAGTGTTTAGGTTAAAGCTTTGGTACCATTCTTATTATATCTTGATGCTACTAAGGCAGAAAGATCTACTGTATGGCTGGTTTTGTATTGTTGGAATAGTACAGTAAGGTAAAATGTTTTATAAGACAAACACCTAGATGAGATTTTAATAAACTATTTTATCATCTATTTGTGGCAAAATTTGAATGTGTCAGGCACATAAGTAATTTAATTTTAGTTCCTACTAACTAGTAAAAGAAGCTAGTGTTCCTTGAAATCTAGGTTTAGTTACACAGAATAAAACATTTTTTCCTCTATTTTTTCTGCTCTTTCATTTATTGTATTCTGAGTATATCATGGTTGAATTCATTTCATGTTCTAAGTGCTGAAATGCTGAAATTGAATCTGAAATTTATAGTTTCAAGATACTGTAATTTATAATCTTTAAAATTCATAAAATAGTTGAGAGAGGAATCTCACAAAATTATTTAGGGGCCCATGATCACGATCGGTTTATAATTGCAATATTCTTTAATGTTATATATACAATACACTGCAATAATTAGATTTTTTCAACTTTTCAGTGTTGTTTACATCAGAAACTTTTACAGCAACATTTCTTGTGTAGTCAATTTTTTTTTTATTCCAAGCTTGTTTATATTATAAAGTTGTGTAAAATTGATCATATTACTTTTATCTCTTCATTTGGAAAGCACTGTTTGTTTTAAATTAATGAAAATTACACATATTTCAGTCTTTCTGTAGAAGACTACTTTTGAAAGCATATTCTCATTTACTTGTTTCAAAAAGAGAAATGTCTTGGATCCTTTTCAACAGAGCCCAACAAAGTGAAGTGGTATTTTCTGGCATATGAAGGATGCCTGTGAGTTTTTGAGACACTGAAGCTGTAACCAAACTTGAAGAAGACAATGATGGCAATGAGCTTCTGTCCAGAGTTAATCAGCTGCAGAATTTGTAAACTGCGTATGTGTCAAAGTTGAAAATGTTAGCACTCTGATAGAAGCTTGAAAAGGTTAGAGCTGATAAAAGCCATCAGCAGTTAAAGAAGGTGATTTATGGGAATGTAATGACACAAAATGCCTCATTTATCACTCATATATAGATAGGTTAAGGTTTCTGTGTCATACTTTAAAAACTTGACCACTTAGAATTGTCAAAATAGGTACTTAATTGCCCATCATACATTTCAGTTCAAATTTCCTTTGCTCGATTTCGGTGATTTTACTGTTTTGCTTCTCATATGGTTCTTTTTAAAGTAATTCATATTTCATATTTATTTCATATTTGTTTCAAATGGTATGCTCAGTGCTCTGTTAGAACTTTTATTAGGTAAAGCTGTTGATTTGAATGCTATCCAAATCTATTGTTGATTTACTATTTCATTCAGCCTAACTGTAAGGAAAATAACTGAAGGTTTTGTTTTCTTCTGTTCTATACCACTAATTCTCATCAAGAGTTTACAGCTTTCTAATTCAACCCTTACATTTCCTCTTCAAACTGAAATACGAGATTTAAAAGTGAATCCATCAACTGGTTTCCAGTTCCAGTCACTTAAGTTACTGTTTATCTCCATGCAAATTAAATTTAATCCAACACTACCAGTACTGTTAAATGATCCTAAAACAAAATAAAAATGTTAAGAAAAATGCACAGTAGTATGCTATCCTTTTACTGACTTGATGTGCGGATAGCAGCAAGCAAATCCCATAGATTTGAGACTGACTAGTTTTAACTGTCCCCAATTTCATCATAGTGCTGTAGAATAAGTAAATACAAACATATATAAGTATTCATTAAGGTTATCTATAAGGCAATATTTGCAAAATAAAGCAACTACTCTAAAGACATTGTAATAATAGTAAAATACAGGTTCAACTGCCAAAAGCTATTTTGATAATAAAGTTTCTAAAGATTTATTTTTCTTTACCTACTTAATCTTTTTAAACTATTTCATCCTCCTGTTTCCAGATCTTACACAGAAAATTCTGAACAGAACAATTTTAATTTTTAATAACAAAAAACTTACCTTTTTGTTAGCTTTCACAATTTATGGCCCCAGTTATATAGCATTCTGTTTGTTCAGCGATGACCTTCCAGGTTCGATTTAAAAAGAAGTCGGAAGCATTTGTCATGTCTGCTCGATCTTGTCCAGAGGTACCTATTGTAATTATAAAGGACTAATAAGGTTGTTTATAATATAACAGTCTGACAACCCTAAAAAATCTTCTGGAGAGCAACTTCCTTTTTTTTTTTAGTTTTGTCTTTCTTAAGATAAAAAAACCTCCCTTCTTGCTCTATGTTGCACTGCAGCTTTTTAAATTAAGATGAGAATGCATAAAGAATTTAAGCCTTGAAAAACTTAACTTAGTTTTAAAAGACAAGCTGTATAATTTTCTCATTTGTAATGTCTTTTTGGAAATACTCAGTACTAATGTGTACTAGAGTTGCACCCTATATTTAATTGGTGTATATAGAAGTCATGATGATGTACTTAGAAGCCCTGAATTCCTTTCACCATGTAACAAAAGAAACTCACTTATTACTGTGTTGCAAAAATACATGTTACATTAATATGATGATCTCTGTTTCTTAGGAAAAAAATCCAAATTAAGACAATCCTATTTATTCTGTTATAAACATTATTTAACATACTGCTCTAAGTGGGTGTTATTATAGTGGTATTTCTCATTATATGTCAGGTTTTTTGCAATAGACTTATGATCATTTTTCCCTTCTTATGCCTTTGTCCTGCTTCCTCTTTCCTTTTTCCTCCCCCATTTCAGCATCATCCAGCAATACTACTTTTTTTATAGACATCTATATAAGGTAAACAAAAACCCAATGGAATTTGAATGTTTGACAGAAATGTTTACCTCTCTTGTATGGAATCTAACAACACTGGAGTATTGTCAGGCTACCATACATCATTTAAATACCCTTAGACAGCAAAGGAAAAAATCTTGACAATTCAGTAATCTCATCATGTGATTTCAAGAAGGCTTTTTTTCATATCTACAATTGAGACAAATTTATGTTGTGTGTATTTATGGTTGTTAAACTCAAAATTGTCTCATTTCATTAATTTTTAACATTGTGCTCTCTTAATGACTATGAAGAAATGTATTAAAATGCCTTAATTATAGGGCTAGAAGAAGAGAAAGCACAAGTCTTTTTAGCATATGATCTTTCAATTGCTCACTAAAGGATAAAGAGGGCATTCAAGCGTGGTTTAGATAACTGTCAGCAATAATAAAATGCGAGGTAGTTTGTAGAGCCTTTCAAGACCTTTTGGGGAAGTAGATTTAATTAAAAAAACAATAAAATGGACTTTTCATTTCAAAGAAATCCAAAATGTTATAAAATTTCAGGATGCTTCTGGATTAAGAGTAATATATGTTTCCAAGGATAAGGAAAAATAACTGAAAATACTCTGCAGACCACAAAGCAGTGATAGCTTTATTTTGTGTGTGTAAATGTAAGTCCTTCAGCTTTTAAAACGCAGACTGTAAATAGCACATTAGAGATATTTCATGTTTTCTGTACTGTGTGATTTTACTTGTTTGGATTCCTTCAGTTTTAGCTTTTAACGAGGATGGTTTTTAAAAAACATAAAAGGTAAACGTTTAGCTTCTTAATGTAAAATTATGTTCTCAGAAACATATCCTCAGAAAAATACAATTCCTATATTGGCAAAAGTTCAGTTGCTATTTCAGATTCTGTAGGTTTCCCTTCATCATAGTTGCCTGTCTTATATACTGTGGAAATACATTTTGACATATAGTTCTGACTTCTGCTTTTTTTTCTTCTCACAGATTCAAAAATCACATTTGCTTGTAATATTTTTGGCTGTGTGGTGTGTTGAAAAGTTTATTCAAGCACTTACTCTGCATTATGAAGTTTTACCACTTCTGGCAAACTAGAAGCAACTTAACTTACACGTGATCAGCGCTGGTTTATAAACAACATTGACTGCTGTCTTTTTGAAATTTTTGCACCTTTGCTGTGCAAAAGCCTTGTGCTTTCCTGAGAAAATTTTTGTTAGTTTTTTTTCTCTCTCACTCTCGTACATACACTTTAATAGGTTTTAACCAGTTTGTTTGTTGTAGCTAAGTACCAAACAAATCTGTGTGAAAGGTGTCTTTGTGTAGCAAGGTGTTCTACAGATAAATCAGCTTCACCAAAGTGCATTTTCAGCAAATGCTAAAACTCTATCAGTTTTTTTAGTTACAATTACTGATCCGAGTACATTATAAAACTTGCTCATAATGAAAATGTGACTTCAATATTTAGGGTCTTCTTATAAATTTAATTTGGATAAATTTAATTTGGATTGTTAATTCATATCAGTGTTCACTTTGTAACTGACTGATCGTGAAAATGGAAAACATCCCTGTTCTTAGAGTTGGTGGTTTTTCTTTTAGGAAAAGTAAGGGTTTTTCTTCTGCTTGCTCACATACCTTGAACTGGAGCACAAATGGATAGCAGGGCCCCTGTAAAAAACACTAGACATATGAGAAAGATGGCTAAAAATGTACAAATGTCTGGCAAATGTTGTGTACAAAAATGCCTCTGTTTTCTTCATTGCTGGTTATTTCTGTTTTTTTCCATTCATCTCTCCTGATGTGGTAGGACTCCTCAGTATGATAATGTTTCTGTAGAATATACTCTACTATCTGAATATATATACTACATTCTCTAATCTGAAACTGATGGGCTTCTGCAGAATAATTAGTTTTGATCACTTCTGTTGGGCCTGTAAATCAGTAGAAGCTCAGGACAAATGTAGAGTCTGCTTCCTTTGCTTTTTGCTAGTGGTAATGTTGTCTGCTTACCAAAGTTTTGTGTGGTTGGGGTTTTATAACATTATTGCCATGACTCATACAGAGATGGCTGTTTTTCTGTAGTAGCTTCTGTAAACTTTGGTAGACACACTAAGCTCTTACTGAGTAAAACTTATTGTCACACAGTAGTGTTTATTTCTTTTGTTAAAAATCACATTTCCTGTATTTAAAGACCTCTTCTTACTGCTAACACTTTATTAAAAGAAGTAAACTTTCTGTATCATTCCACTACATCCAAATGCAACATTCAAGAGAGGAGTATGCATGAGTGGAGGGATGAAAGCTTAATCTTCTTGCTGGGGAAACTCTAGCTCCTTGTGTATTTGCCCAATAGTTAGCATGCCTAGCCTCAGTACAAGCTGAGAGTTTCATGATGCATGTAGTAAAATGGTCAAGATAGAATAATGGTCTTCATTTGTATTGTTATGCATAATGATTCTTAGTAACTGATTCTCAGGCATGTGCCTCCAGACAATGGACAGGGTAAGCTATAACAGCTGTAAATGTAGCTTTGAATCTGTTCCATTGTTGATTTCATTTGTACTCTCAAGCAAATTACTTGTTGCTTCTGTATTTAAAATTCACCACCTGTAAAAGCCTGATATTGCATAAAAATATTGCAAGGTTAAACTGGTTTTCTTAAAACTCAAGGTAAAAGACACTACAGATAGAGACATAAAAATATGCTCTGTTATGAAAAATGTATTTTCTTGTAGCAAAAGTGTAAACCTAAGCACAGACTTTCTCATAACTTTAATTTTCTTAGCACCATTTATGGGTTATCAAGGAAGAGAAAAAGAATCCAGAAATACTATCTGTGCTTTGGCATAAAGCATTATAAAAACAACATAAAGTTCCAGGTATTTTTTCGCTAGTGTTAAGGAGGTAAAGGATAGGATTCTCGGAAAAACACAAATCATGTCAAACTACCACTCAAATCTTCTCTGCAAAATGTCCAGGGGTACAAGTTTAGAGAGACCAGTCTGTGTTCTCACTACTAAGAAGACTTCCCCATTTGTAGAAGCTCACATTACTGTCTCTTGTGTCCTGTGTTTTTCTGCTCCTTCTCTGTATAATTGTCGTGTACAGCTCTGAAAATTAATACCCATGCTTGTAGATTTTTAAAAAATTTAATCGCCACAAGACCAATGAGATGTAATAGCACTACACCCCTTAACCTGCTGAGCCTCTGCTCTCTCCTGGGCTTGAATAGACCTCAAATTTAGCCTGGGTCTCTGGAATTGGCATGGTGGGAGAATCCCCTTCATGTGTAAATCTCAGGAAAATGTCTGCACCGTAAGGTAGATCTTACCTCAGAGTGCGCATATATATATATGTCTGAATTACATAAATGCAACTGAAATATGAAGTATAAATATAATTTAATCTTAGAATAGTCCTTTTTGTTCATATCAATGTGCATATAGTTAATATTTGAACTAACAATAGTTCAAAATTGTGCCTTGCTGTTGATGTATTTCTTGTATCTCATCTACAGTATTCTCTCCCTGGTTTTACTATGATACACAAGTGTGTCTGAACTGAAATTAGATAAGTTGACGTTTTTTAAGAATGAAAAATATTAAGTCTGTTGTTAGTTGCAGAGAAGACAAACAAAAGATGTTATCATGGAATGTTGTTTTATCTATGAAGAAGTACATTGTGCTGCATGGGTCTTTTCTATGACATGAGGTAATTTGTGTATAACGTTGCTTTCAGTAGTTCACAATGTTTGTTTTAGAGTATTAGTCAGATTAGTCAGATTTTATTAGAGCCCATTGAGTTTTGCATAATTAAAATTGTAGCAATAGCTAAATGCTATGAAATATGGAATGCAGAATCTTTGCTTTGCTGAATGTTCTCCAGGGTTTCAATGAAGGAGCAGGGAGAAGTGGGAGAAGCTTGAAAGTCAAGTCTGGCGCTTAAAAATTTTTAAATTTTATTTAGATCTGTATTGACCTTTTCATTAAATATAAAAGTTAAGCATAATCGATTTTTCTGTTATATTGGTCTCATGCAGCAACAATAATATTAAGTGCAGAGATTCTGCAGTAGTTGTTCATTTTAAAGTGCAAAGTTGTAGGATTGCAGTTATGTGTCACTGTGGACTGGTTTCAGTACACCTGCAAGTTAAATGTTTCAGATATATTGGAAGAAAAGTTGTTTACTAAGTTGTTTATTCTCTAAATGATACCAAATGCATACAACTGAAAAAAATTACCATCACATTTCTGCATCATGTGGCCATCATGGGCATCTACAGTAAATCCACATATTTTTTTATAGTAGAATTAATCTAACCAGCAGAGATCTAAGTCTTTTTGAAATCAGTTGAAAAATTTGTACTATCTTCAGTGCAAGTAAAAGTAAAGCTGCTATCAGTACTAGTTTTGATCTGTGTAATGATTTGGTCTTTTGAATTAAGTGACTAGATAAAGTATAAGATGGATGATTGTACTGAGAGTAAGTTCTAGCAAATCCAAAGAAGGGCCTTGAAGATGAAGAAGGGATTGGAGTATCTTTCATATGAAGAGAGGCTGTGAGACCTCCAGCTGTTTAGTGTGGAGAAGAGCAAGATCAGGGAGGACCTTTTTAATATCTGTAAATATCTGAAGGGAAGAAATGAAAATATGGAAGCCAGGATTTTCTCCATGGTGCCCAGTGAGGGGATAGGAGGTAATGGACACAGATTGAGATACAGGAAAATTTACTGACATGTAAGAAAAATAATTTTTCATTGTGTGAGACTGAAGCAGTCTCTTCGGAGAGGTTGTGCAGTCTCCATCCCTGGAGCTATTCAAAACCCTACTGGATAAAGCCCTGAGCAACCTTGCCTGTCTATCAGGACTAGACGACCTTTAAAGATCCTTTTATACCCTTTTTGCTTCTATGTTATTTTATTTATCATTATTTTTATCTGTATTACTTTTTTTTTTTTTGAAGTTGCAGAGTAATCAATGTTGAAGTAAGTGGGAGAAAGGGTAATCTAGAGAGCTTTATTTCAGTAGACTGGTGGTTTTACATTTAATGTTAGTTTAACTAGATTTAAAAAATCTCTCTTAAGTTTTAAGGATGAAAGAGAAAACTAGGCTAAAGAAAATTAGGAAGATATTTTATCTACCTATAAATGTTCTTCTGAAATCTAACAATAAGCACTAAACATCAATGCAATACCAAAAACTAAAATAATAACTTAAACAGTAGGAACATTATGAAGAAATAATGTAAGGAAAGTAGTAAGAGGGAGGTATTTATGAGCCCTATTGGTCTGGAGTTTGGGGATCAGTTCACAGAAGAGTACACAAATGTAGACTTACAAAGTTAGCCGACAGATCATAATATGTTAAAGGTTGTAATCTTTTGAAAGAAGTTGGTTGGCTTTCCTGTTGGCCCTCCTATCAACTTTAACCTCCAACCTTCTCCGGCATGTATCACTACAAATAAAACTGCTGAGGTTTGACAAGAGGATATAAAGTCACTAGGCCATCGCACAGAAATCTCTACATGATTTTCTTTAACCTAAAGCTTAAATGAACACTGTTTAAAGTCAGGAGTTTTAATAAGAAGTCATAAACATTCACTCATATCACTTTAGTTTTAATAATTACTGTTTTAACAGAGAAGAGAAGAAATATACATAGTAAATTATGTTTGACAACTGGAATTTTGTGGTTTCATTATTGGTTGTCTTTAACTATTATGTGAATTGCTGTTCTTAATTTTAATGTATACCTTTTCCTGCAAGCTGCATATGATATCGATATAAACATGGCATTTCTTTACAGTGTTATAAATGAATTTTTAGCTCTTGATTAAGGCAAACCAGATGACAAAAACAACTTGTGTTTGTATTTACCAATAATAATAATAATAAAATAATAATAATAATAATATATATGTATTGCAAGAGTAATAATCTTTATATCTGTAGTCACGTATTACAATTTTGGCTTTTCTTTGTCTGTAGTATTTTGTGTGATTTCGCTCAAACCCTTTTAACAATCTAGGCATTTTGCAGACCATAGCTACGAAGAGTTTTTGATAATTATTCCATTCCTGCAAGCTGTCTGTAGTGTTTTCATTTTGCCAGAGCTTCCATCCACAGTATTAGTATGTCATAGAATCACTCAGTGGGTGTAATTGATACATACCGTCACTAATGGTATTAATTCTTGTGGATTCCCTATTCTTATAAGCATCTGATCTCTGAACAGAGACTGCACCTTACTTAAACTGTATTCCGATCCTAAAATTATATTTCTTCCAGTTTGAAAGGATACCAATTCAAAGTTAGGTTTTCTGTCTTGTAATCTGTTATTTGCATGACAAATTTTATGGTGATGTATAATTCTCTTCATGCTTTTTGTTGCTTGTAGATTGTCATCTTTTTCACTTACAAATATGTTTTTTTCAGAGCATTTATTTTAAGGGCTGTAAAAGCATTCTCTTCCTTCTGAAGTCCTTTCTTTCTGTGCCCAAGTTTTGTTCCTTGTATGAGCCGTTTCTATGTTCATCTCTTTGTCAAAGTCCACTTTCCATGATTAGGAAAGTACCGCTCTGTATTTGATGACATACGTACATATTCCATCCTTGGTTATGCTTTCTATGGCTTTTCAGATTTCCTTCACAAACATAACCAGCAGATACTGGGCAGCACATTTTTTTTCTTTCCCTAAATAAATTGTGGTGAACTATTCAATCCCACATCTTGCCATTCTGATGATTCCACCTTGCTAAAACATTTAATTAGTTTTCTTCTTTAGTTTATTGAATATACGCTTACTACATAAATGCTTTGCTGTTGTAGATGCACTGTGCTATTGTCTGTTATCTGGGCTTGTGTTTTTCTTCTGCACTTGGACTATAACTAAAGTGGTCCATAGAAGGTAGCTAAGGAAAACAAGCATTTTGTATGTCAGTTTACATTCATTATCTATATAGGAATATAGTATATATGGGAAACCTGCAAAAGACAAATACTGATCTATACGCTTGTCCTGGTGGAATGTGTAGCAAACTTCACATAGATTTCTGGTGCTGCCTGTATCCAGCAGTGCATGCTGTTTATCAAACCATACAGTATGTATATTTTGGAATTTAGATATTCCTGGAAGATTGAAGACTGATTGAATAGAGTTAAGGGGAAGCTTTTAAAAAGCTTAATATAGTTAGTTATTTCTCTCTCCCAGTAGGATTTTAGATTACATGAGTTAATATAATATCAAGAGGAGGATAACTTAACTGAAAATACATTGTGAGTGAATTTGGTAACACTATGCCTTTCTCCCTGTGAGAATCTTCACCTATTACTTGTATTTTCCTGTGCAATTGAGAAAAATCAGCATGATGTCAGTCTATTTCCCTTAACATTTAATGCCCATCATCTTCAAAAAGTGAGGCAGGAAGCTGACTAGTGCTACTGTTTGAGGAGAAAGGTCAGGTCTGCTAGCAATGGAGTTAAAATATTAATACATTACAGCAAAAAATGTTGGCTTACTTTCCTCTTTGAGTCCACCTATTTTACATACAGAAACCAGCAAACCCAGACTTTTAAAAAGTAGCTTTCGGGAATTAAAGTTTTAGCTGGTGCTAGCAGAGATTTCTGATGCTTCTCATGTAAACAGTGTCAGCTACCACATTACTTATCAAAGCACATAGCAAAGTGTCTTCTGCTTCTGTAAAGTTACAGGGACACCAACATCTACCATGGTTCTGTGAAGGGATTGCCTGTTGTATTAAGCTGTGATGCTTTCTCACTGGTAACTGCTGTCTGGACACTTTCAGTGTAAGAATGTATTTGCAGTGGGAAAATTACTACAATCTCACCCTACATGAAGTTATGGCTTCAGGATCATCCTCAAGTGATGTATATAGAAGTAGCAGAACCAAAATATGAGTATAAAGTTATTAATTGAGGAGTTATTGAGATACCATGTGATATCCATAGGAGATGTTTTGAGAGCTTTGTAATGGGCACAGTAGCAATGATTAGAAGAAGGAATGCTGATCCCTTCATGCATGAAATAGTTTATCCCACTATGGAGCACAGGAAACTAATAAAGCTTCTGTGGACCAAAGCCGTAGAAGCTTAAATTGACCAGATTAAGACATTTTCTTGAAATGCTTGCCTTTTTTTTTTCATTTTGTTTTGCATGACTTAGGAATGCGGATCAGAAGAAGCAAAGAGTAAAAAGAGTAATCTCAGTTACTCATCGCAGTAGATAATTATCCTTGCCTTTGAAAAAAATGCAATCTTTTAACAGTTTAAAAATATAAAAGCAGTTAGTGTTTTTTTCAGCTTTTAC
The DNA here is from genome assembly GCF_052056855.1 of Sturnus vulgaris. Lineage (NCBI taxonomy): Eukaryota > Metazoa > Chordata > Aves > Passeriformes > Sturnidae > Sturnus > Sturnus vulgaris. The sequence goes on along the minus strand of NC_142248.1, from coordinate 18,441,744 downwards.
AGTGAATTTTAGTGATTCAAGGATGTTTGTGATCCAAGAAATGTGAGCATAATTTAGTCTGGTAGAGATTAGAAACCTGGAAATAGGTAAGTGGAACATAAAGGCAGCTATTGCACATATGTCTTGATAAGGTCTGTAAATGTTTCTACATGAAACACACACACGAGGGTCGCAAATTTTCTTATTTTTAAAATGTTTTATACCATTTCCATCTACTCTTTTCTGGAAATGCAGCTCTGTATTTCCCTATCAAAAAAACTTTCAACAAAAATAAATGCTGTAAATATATCTTGGAATACTAGACAATATATAAACACTTCTCACATTTCTTTATGTATGCTATGTATTTTTTCTTTCAAACCATAGTTGTGAACATTGACTCTGTAAATCTTATTCTATGCTGTTTGTATGAGAATGAAAAAAAAATATGCCGTATAATTTAAAACTTCACCATTTAGTTGCTGATATTTTCCACTGGATGTGAATACCAAGTTGAAAGTTCAAAGGAGGTAGCTTTTGTTTTAGACTATCAATATATAATCCATGAATATTAGTTCCACATAATTGCTTTATCCAATTAGAATGTAAAATCTGATGACAAAGGTGATAACTTGAAAAAAAACTTTAGTCGGAACTGAAGGTTTGAATTGCTGTTTCATGTCCTAAAATTAGTAAAGAAAAGGAATTCTTCCATGTTCATAAAGAAGTTTGAGAAGAAATTGGAACAGGAATCAACTTTACTGTTTCCCGGCTTTGTATTACAATTATAAGAAAATCCCTATCTGCTGAAACTTAATATGATCCAGTATTCAGTATGCAAGTTTTCATAAGATTTGACCAAACTAACTAATAATAATTTTGTGAGATAAGTTGATGTCCTTTCTGCCATTCTCATGGAAAAAAATTCAGGCAACAATCCTTCTGCCTTTTACAGGTATACCCATCTTTCTACATAGGAGAAGATCACGCCATACAAAGATCAAATTTCAGGCTTCCAACATAATTTTTTCTGAGTGCAAATACATTATACATGTATAGCAATGGATAACTGTACTAACTTATATGTTAAAAGCATGCAAACATTTTTCAGCTTGAAATCTTTTATTCAAATAAGGATAACATATTAGCATTTACCATCAAAGATTTAAATTCTCATTGTCTCCTTAATTCAAAAGCAAAAAGCCACTTGCATCCTGTAGGCCATAGGATAAAATCACAGAAATAGGGATAAAAATGCAAAATTGTTCTCACACATTCATAGTTTTCACATCTCCCACTTTTTTCCACGCAATAGTTAAAGGCAGGAAGAGTTTAACTGAGGTTTTAGTGCTCTTTTTGAGGTAAAGAAACCCCACATTCAGATATTGTCCTTACTTCTAAGCAATCCAGTTTGTAAAAGGGCAAGTCTGCAGAAAAGGAAATAGAAATAATTATGAAGAAAGCCTTTATAGTGTGACTTTTAAAAATTCTGTTTTGTGTTGTTACCAAGCAATGACTTCTGGAATACAGCACCTCTAATGTAGTTTGACATGATACATAATTAAACTATGGAACTCACCATGATTGTGTTATTGACTCCCAAAGTTTTCAAAAAACAAGAAGAGTATTTAAACAAAATATTATAGCTATTAATGATAACAAAAAATACTTCCATGTTACATGAGTTGAAATATAAATACTTGGAAGATGTGAAGGACATTTCAAAGAAATCTTTACTTGTCTTCCGTGAAAGAGATGTGGACAAGATATATTGAAGATGTTACTTTGGGATTTCTGTTTCGTTATGTTTTTGTTCTTTCTAAGCAGCCTAGTTACTATCCAGAATGGAAGACACAATTTGGAACAGTTAATTTGGTATTTTATGTCATTATTCTCCTTAAATTTGACTATATCATTTTTATTATGTATGTGTTTTAACAATATATAATTCCCGTAAGCAATATGGATTAAGAGTAAATTCTCAACCTGGTTTTTATATTTCATGTTTGGAAGTGTTTTGTTTGTGTAGGAAGTAGTTAAGGAATGAGCTATTTCCCTCCTCTATTACATATCATCTTTATTAGTGTTTACTACGTGTATTGAAACTACACCTAGAAGTCCTTGTAAAATATGTTAGAAAGCGCTGTAGAACAGAGCAAGAGATACTTGATTGTACAGAGTTTAATGTTCAAGTATAATACACAAGTCAACAAATGTTTACAGTGCTGTACAAAGAGGCAGTTAAGATAATATTGGTCAGCAAAATACTCACTGATCTGAGTACATCAGAAGCCGGCTAAATTTTTCATGTTTTGACAGCTGAGATATTTAGAGGAAAATAACAGATTGCTTTTGTTAATGGTTCTTGAGAATTATTTCTAACCTTGAGAGGCAATTGGGGATAAAGAATAAAGGTGGTTTGCCAATTCAATGTGGAATTTGACAGCTTGCTAGTGAATGGAGAGAGATGATCGAAACGTGAAAGGCATATAGGTCTTCCTCTGTAACAGTTTTCCACTTTCCAGATACAAAGAAAGAAACTACATATTTAACTAGTCACATGATTGTTTTGCAGAGTTGTTTTGAATGGAGATAAACAGAGCAGACTGCACTGATCAAGTTCATGAAAAGGACTTTGCTTCTGTATATAGAGGAAATTAACACTTTTAAGGGATCTCATCTGTGTAGATGAAATGAGAAAGCAATATAATATAATATAATAAATATAATGACCCCCCTGAAGAAAGAATTTGCCAGATTTAAACATTTCAGGTATGAGTTGCTTCAGAGAGAACTCCAAATGAAGACAGATGAGAGGGCTATAGGTGTTTTTAATAGATGAAAATTATCATGTTGACTATAATGATTAAGAAAGAAGAGTGAAAAGAATAAAGCTCCACTTGGCTATGTTGCTAATTACCTAGTTATGAAATACATAAAATAGGTTGTCAGGGTACAGGCCCTGGCATTATTTTGAACTTTTGTGAGACCTACCAAGGAGAAGTGGATCTTATCTGTCATCCTATATGTTACTGACTTGTGCACCATGAAAAGGGAAGAAGAACTCAAGTGTGGCTTTTAGAGATCCATTACAATTCTGTCTCAGAATGTTCTTGTACCTTTACCAGTAATGAAATTTCCACCACTGTTGGTTTGATAATGTACACTACCTGCTCATAACTCCCAGAAAATCTGGGAATTCTATTCTAGGTGGAGTGCATCAGAAGAGAGACATCTCTTGAAGCCCTCTTGCCATTTTCTCAAGTTCCTATTTCAAGATTCTGCCCATAAATGCAATGCCTATCTGTGTTTCACAAGACCTGTGGAAATGCACTGAAGGAGTAAGGTAGATGTACTCACTGAAGCTGTACTTAAGCAAGAGTTTCTGAATAAGATTCTCCCGTGTAAGATTGAAACAGGCTAAGCTCAAAGCCTTTGGGAACTTCCTTGAACAGCTGTAGAAGAGTTCTGGAAAATTATCTATAAGACATGCAATTGCAATTCTAAAACAAAACCCAAATACCCATTTTCAGACTGAAGCTTTTCAGAAGCGTTGGGCCTGTGAAACCTGAACTAAAGCAGTACATCAAGTCCAGGGGAGGTTTGCATACCCTTCTGCTTGCAATATAAGTGATACTAACTTTTTTAAAATTTAAGTAATAGAAATTTTGTGGTGAAAAACTCAGACAAAAATAATTAAACTCTGCACCTTTGATAATGAAATAATTTAATGTCCTAGTTGTTTCTCATTTTGGAGCAACTGTCTCTTCTGTGGTGTATCCAGACTTTAGCTGTGATACCATCCTGAACTGCAACCTACTGGTTAAATTTATGAGCCTGGAGGTTTTGTTGGTCATGGAAGATGCAAGAATAGCAAGAGAAATATTCTACCAAAACCATACTGACTGTAGCCAGATTTGGAAGGTAATCATCTTCTCACTCTTCTTAGCCTGGTCTGCAGATAAGAAGTTTTTGTGGTTTTGTTCTTTTCCCGATCTTGACAGTGGTAGTATTCAAACACCATTTTATGTATTTGATGGTGAATTGCTAGTGCTGCCACTTAACAGGGTTCTAGGGATTTTGTTTTTATTCAAATGTTTTTGATCTAAATCATGATACTGTTTGACTCCTAGGCTGAAGATAGAATGAGAAAAACTCTGCAGTGTTTCAGAACTGAAACAGAAAATAGCTGAGAAAACATCCTTTGAGATTTAATGAAATAAACCTGATTTCAGAAACTTGTGAAACCTTTAGAAAATGTAGGGAAGGCAGCGAGGGCGGTACAAGGAGCTTTACATTGCATCGCTGCTGTTACTTGATGCCCTTTGTTTTCTGCATTCATAACATAGACTGCCCAAAGCTTAGGACTTATGGACTTTATGAAGCTGCATTTCTGCATATGGAAACAATTCTTCTGGTACCACAATGCACTTCTCTGGATTCTGATCTTTTCCAGATCCGTAGTTAGTATATGATGTTACAGGACAATGCAAATTCCATTGATTTCATCAAAATCTGTATGAAGTATATCTGTATGAGTGTATAAGGCATAGTCTCACAAAGAGTAATGGGTTTTCATTGTTGCCTTAGCAAAAGATGTGTGGTGCTTTTGCTTGTCTTAGTAGCACACTCATATTAATGTGGTTTCTCAGTTTTGGGCTTTGATAGAATTTTTTAACTCAGCATGACATACAACTTGATAGCACTGTCTCTGTAAGTTTACTACTTTTACCAACAAACCCTATTAACTTGTTTCTCTAGTCAAGATACTTAAACTATTTTTAAAACTTTAAAGTCCATGTTGGCTTTGTCATGGAGACTATCTAATTTTTCACCTGGAGTTTTTAGAACTATTTGCAGATTTTATGTAAGTGTATATCCTTCACGTACTTTAGAGGATCAGTTCTTAAATTTCTCTTTCTAAATACATATGAGCGGGAAAATTATCACTTTGTAAGAGAGAAAAAAATGTCTTCTAATTTTATGATCAGCTTCAGCTGGGCATGACATGCTCAAAAGCTCATGCTTTGAATAAAATGGAAGAGGAAAAAAATTGTAAAAATGCTTTTACAGAACAGCGTTCTTAAATAAGAACTTAAAACATACGAGATTATTTTGTGTAAATAAAGAAAATGAAATCAGGACAAATATGGGGAAAGAAAAGAAGGAGGTGAAAAAGGAAAGTATTGGGACAATGAGTATATGAATTCCTGTTTCTGTTGTTAACAGGAATTTAAGCCATTCCTATTACAAAACTCAGTGAGTATGTCTGTGTTGTGAAAACAGAGCCAGTCTCTTTAAACTCAATGTAATTGACTCCTTTGATCTGTATATACTGCAATCTGGCTATTTTATGTGTGTTAGTCTCTGCAGAAGAGGAAAAATGGAAATTTTTTTCAGCAGTTACCTCTCTTTTCATGCTTTGAGGTGATACTTTCCAAAGTCTAAGGCTCCTTTATTTAAAGGTTAAGAACAATACTACTGTTAGTAGTAGTATTTCATTTGATTATGGGAAGAAGAAGAAACACAATTTCCACATGAAAAATAACACTTTTTCTCCACTTCCAGAATAAAATATTAGTACAATAAAACACACATAATTGTTGCTTGCCTAGCAGCCTGTGCATGGTGCCTGAGCTGAAACAATAAATAGTATGGAAAATGATAATTTTTATAGCATTCTCTAGATGAAATAATTGCTTTTCTAGAGATAGTGAGTACTTAGCCAATAATTGCATTGGGCTGGAATTTTACCTCCTTGAGTCAATGGTTCCTAATGGAATCTTCCCTCCTTTATGACATCTGGTTTGCAAGGCTTGGCTTCAGAGGTACATCATTTCGTTCTTTAGGGATGACTAGGAGTCTATTAATTGAAAAGTTCACAAGCGACCTTTTAACACAAAATTCTAAAAGTATCATAGGTGCTAATAACGTATTTGTGTGCTCTGGGATTGACTGTTATTGCCAAAGCCATATATTAAATTCAACCTGATAATCTTATGTTTCAGAGTCAAATTCTAAATTTTGTTTTAAAAGTTTTACAAGAACCATTTCATTGGATTTACACTGTCTTGTAAACCAGCTGACCAAAGTATGGTTTCATAAACCCAAATATTGGTGATGTTGATGCTGAAGGAATCATTGAAACATGAAGGAAAGTTACTCTGCAAACTACACTCAAGTGTGAAGTACCCATGTATTACTTTGTTGTGTTTGTCCTGTGCAAAAAATGAATGTTTCATGCAAAAAATTGCATCAGCAAATTTTATATTTGAAATAAAATTAATTTCATGAATCGTATGGGTAACTTAGAGGTTACTATAGTAACACTGTCATGTATTTTTCAGTTACTTTAAGTAGGAACTATGTAATAAAGAGATGACTAATCATCAAAGTGCTGTATGCAAAGGAGGTAATGTTATGACAATTTGTGGACTCTGTTCAACACACAGTGATTGGTTTAAAGTGCCTAACTTAAATGCCTGCCTTACTTGCCCATGATTTTTGTACTTAAGGCATTTATATACATATAGTGGAATTTCTGAATGAATATTTCAGAAGTTTTAATAGATGTAGTGTTATTAATTGTCTTTGAAACCTATATATTATATTATGTAGTAGATGCAGCACTTGGGGATGCATGTTTTAATGCTAGGGTTTTTTTTAAATGTGGATGAGATGGATGTTTAATTCTGAAGATGCAGAATGAACAGAATCAATTATGGAACAGGAAATCGTAAGAAACTAAGAGCTCTATTTTTGTCTCTTCCAGGGTGCAACTGTTGTGGGTTTGGGTGGAAGAGAAGTTTTTCTTCTTAAGATACATGAATGCTCCATATGCAATTTTTAACCTGACAGGATAAACTGATTTTCTGTTTTAAAATCTGAAGTTATAGGAGATATAACTTCAAAGTGAATAGTGAATCAGAGCTATGTTTATCCCTCTTATATGTCAGAGTTTAAGTGCAATGTTTTATGTATACAGTCATCATGACAGTTAAAAAGGCTATAAAGAAAAGCAATTATATAATTGCTTTAAAGAATTAAGTAGCACAGATAAAGGCTTTTAGAAACTACAGAGCAGTTTTAATAATTATATCACCTGAAGTCAAGCTGGAAAATTATGTCCTAATTATTTGCAGTGAGTAATTTTCTATAAAGTTGTAAGCTTTAAGGATTTTATGAGAGTAGGGGAGTTCTTTGATTTATTTTTTTTCCCCACACACACTAAAACAATACCCCATCATTTTCTATTTTAGCAGTTTTCACAACTTAAACATTAAATTCTTATTGTTGCTTTCTGTTATATTAGTAGTGTGTATTTTGCAATTCTAATCTTCACATTTTTCTTTCTTTATCACTGAAGCAGGCCTTTTGAAGCCAGGGAATTTTTCATAGCAATATTGACAGTGTTCGCATTTGCATGATGACAGCCAAGGAATGGAGCAGTAATTTTTGAAATTGCAGAAGTATTTAGAACACTGATAAAAGCTGAAATATATTTTTGATGGATTGAAGTTAAGCATACATGATTTTTCCTGCTGTCAAAAGGCTCTGAATTTAGTGAATATTTGCCTGCTGTGAGAATGCAAGATTAACATCACAACCATCACCCGGGCACCCAAACCCTGCAATTTAATAGCTTTTTAGGTTCTTTCCTTTTTCTAAACAGCAATTAATCTCATTTTAGTACAATTTTCTCGTTTCTGAAGTCGCTCATTGAATCGCTGTTTTGTTCATATTTGGCTTCAGCTCCTCTGCATAGTCATTAAAGTCCCAATTAATGTCACCTTTAGCTGAAGAGTACTCATTTTTATTGAGAAAATGACAGTTGCTGCCATGAGTAGTGCAGTGTAATATACATTAATTGCCCTGTAACACTGGTAATTACGAGTTTTTCAAGCCTCTCAGTAAACTGTCATGCCTAGACAAGACTGTGCTAAAATAGATTACTCATTAGGGAGACCTGTCCTGTTTTCTGGTGGGTTCTTAGTGTTGGTTTAAAAAAAATCTTGAGTTTGAGCAAATAGTTGCCAAAAGCAATTTCCTACAACAACATGTCTGTGTTCAGTTTTCCAGCCATCACTTCAGCCTGCGGTCAGCAAACAGACAGGGTGCTGTGGACTCTAGAGATGTCAAGATTTTTATTTAGGTAGATCATAAGGATAAGTCTAGCAATGTGTAATTCAGTGCTTAATATAAATGTTATTAAAGTTGCCTTTCTCAGTGTTGTGTTTCTAACAGGTCTACCTGGAATTTTAGAAGAGCAGTTAACATTATCAATATTTTATGCTCCAAAAGACTTTAGCACAGTGCTCCAGACTGTCCAGGCAGTTGGAATTACTAAACCTGTTCTCAAAAAATTCTGTGGAGAACATCAGGGATTGCATTGTAGATATGTGGAATAATTATCAGATCTTTCAGGAACCGTATGGCATTGCAAGATGTCTGTTTTTTAAAAAATAGAAAAAATATGTGGAAATAATTTGGTTAATATTGTGACCACCTTGGCAAATGAAGTTTTGATGCATACATTGTTAGAAGACTCACCTGCTGATTGACTTGGGAAATGGTGGGAAGCAGGGAATATATTTTACTGCTTTCTCTTTCTGTTGCACTTCTATGTTATGTTTGTTTTTAAGGACAAAATAGTCTCTTTTAAAGCTCATAGCAGCATTGAACTGACAAAAGCAAACCTTTGTTTTATCTTTGTTATAACACCTGCTTTAGGCAATCTGCTCTTTCGTGCTCTCTCTAAATGAATTTTGTCACAGCCTTTCATATTCTTCTGTGGTGATGAGCTAATGAAAGTAGATAGTACAATTTGTGCTGACCAGGTAGCAACTGCCAGCTTGCAGCTGAGAATAGTTTAAAAAAATAAATAAAATATAGCGTTATATCACTGATTTATCCATTACATAACATTAATAGTGAGAAACCTTGGTGTGTTTATCTGTTTGTATTGGTGTGCATTTATCGAATTGTTTATGACAAGACTAATTGGGGTAATTGTAGACACTGAAATTACCTGTCAGCTATATGTAACCACACTCCCTTTCTTTCTGACAAATGATGACAACTGAGGGACCCCGTAGCATTACTCATGATGGCTTTTCGAGTGGTAATAAGGACAATAGGGGCCCTGGCTAATTTGACATGGACAGCCTTCACAACAAGAAGCCAGCTAAATGACTTGTCAGTAGGGGAAAGAAGTCAGAAAAGTAATGGAGTCCCCCATGGCGCTCTGACAGGGAGATGAGGCAATTTCAACGGAAAGTGAAAAGGCTTCAGTTTGTCAAGTATTTAGAACAATCAGAGAACAGCTAGAGGCTGGAACCTGACAATAAATTTGTGAACCATGGTAGCAGTTTCATATAGGTCAGTTATTTCATAATGGCTGTGAAGCTTTCAGAGGTTTCTGCTTTCGTAGCATACTTCACATCAGCCAACTGGTGCTTTGTCACCTTAAATTTGTGCTTCACTTTACACAGTAGGAATAATGGTTAAGGTTACAGAGGAACGGCAGTGTAAGACAGCATGATCTGCAGACACCAATCTGTTGAAAAGTAAACAAAAATTTAGATAGTAATACTGTGATTGCATCCATTACAAGCTAGCGGTGTTAACATGTTCTTTACGATTTTGGCCTGCATCCCTTTTATGGATAAGTAAAGTACTTAATTTCTCATGGACAAAACCAATAAAATATAAGCCTCTGATCTTATCCTTTCTCCCTGCTGAACAGTTAAAATTTCTTAAGGTTCATTTCCTGATGCTTGTTTTTGAAATGTATTCTCATTCTATGGTTTTGATATCTGAGGTGCTATTACTGATGACACAAAAGAATTGGGATTTCTTTTTTGACTGCTCAGCAGAAGGTGATTTTCTGAAGTGTTTTTCAGAATTCAATACCAGTTAAATATTTTCAGAATTAAATACCAATTCTATGTCCAACTGATAGGATGTCTTTTTATCTATGGCTTCAAGAGTGTGTTGGGTTGATGTTGTTGGTTGAGGAGCTTTTTCATATCAATGGTTTATTGTTTATTTTTGTTGGGATAAAAACTCAAAGTATGATTAAAGTATTGTTTCAGTACCACACTGTGCCTCCTGAATTCCTGATGCAAGCTCCTGAATTCTTTAAATATGTTCATGAATTGAGCACAGATCTAGTGAGAAGTATCAACTTGTCCTTTTTTGCAGGGATTGTTTTGAATTCGAATATATTCATTTTACTGTTTTTCTTAGATTCTGATTCCTCCATTTTACCAAATGTCCTGTTTCTTGGAGATTTTAAAGCTAGTGCAGAGCTTTTTGTTTTCTCTCTTGCATAAAGGCCTTAGAATAGAACCTTTCTGTGCCGTAATTTAAAAGTTAAGACTGCTTTATTGACACATGTCCTTCTCCCCCATCTATATCCATCACCTTTTCCTCATTTTTTCCAGAGTTATGCTCTTGCTCTCTGAGTTTCATCACTTTGATTTGAAGGAGACTTAATTTAGGCCAGCCAGGAACTTGGCCCTTGATTCCCAGTATCTGAACATTTCTTGTTTTGTAGTGATTTTGCTGAGGAAATATGCTGGTAAATTGAAGGAGCTTGTCATTTTGCAAGATGGGTCATTGAGTCAGAGGTTATAAATGTATTTCCCCTCTCCACAAAACAAAACAAAAAAAAACCCCAAACAATCAAACAAACAAAAATAAATTAAACAAAAAAAACAAAAACAAACAAACAAAAAAACCCAACACCTCACCCATATGAGGTGATATTTTAAACGTAGTATGTCCACACCTGAATCTTCTTTATTCTGGTTGCTTGTTCTATTTGTTTATATAAGTTTGCCAAGTATTCTGCCTTGTTGTTTTCTAGGAAGTTTCTCTAGCAGAACTGAAGAAATTATCAACTTATGCTAAAGCTTCTATTAGAACGTGGGTCCATGGTTGGTGTCCCTGTCAAGATTTTGGGATGTTTGATAATGGGATGAGCTACACAGCACCAGGCTTGCTGGAATCAGTTGGGATTCATCTTTCTTTAGAAGGGAAGAGGTTCTTTGGGTTAATGGGACTCATGGACAGAGCTTCCCCCTCTTATGATGGAGGAGGGGGATCAGGCTGGCCTGTGATTAGCTGTGGAATGACATGCCAAGGTTAGATGGATAGAGTGCTTGCCCTGCACAAGAGAAGTTGCCCTCTAAATCAGAGATGGATTGAGTGTGAAGAGCTCTTTCTGAAGAACAGCCACAAGCAGGTCATAAGCTTATGGCTAAGAATCAAACACCAAGGCAGCAAAGGAACGTTGTCGTTGGTGTCTACTACAGGCTGTCCAGTCAAGGAGAAGTTATGGATAAACCCTTGTTGCTCCAGCTACAGGAGACATTACACTCACAGGCTCTTGTCCTACTGGGACAACATCTGCTAGATAAGTACGTAGCGCAGTGAGCTGTAGGCAATCCAGGAGATTCCTGGAATGCATAACTGCTTGAGCCAGGTAATAGACAGCCCTATCAATAGTGATGGTCACCAATGCAAGCAAGCTAGTCAAGAACATCAAGACTGGAGTGGGATAAAGTGATCATGCACTGGTGAAGTTTGCAGTCCTGAGGAATATGGGTCAGGCAAAGAGTAAAGTCAGAACCCTGAATTTTAGGAAATCAAACTTCAACTCTTCAAGGAGTTAGTCAATAGGACTCTCTGGGAAACTGCCATAGGGGACAGGTTGGCCATTAATTAAATAGACTCTGATACTCTAAAATCAGGAGAAGCATCTTCCAGATAGAAGGAAAAAGCAACAAAAGTCACTTTTTCTGGTTGGTCCTCCAGTACAAGATGGAGATCCATAAGTAAATGTGTTCTATGCTTGAATATCAAAAAGAGGGTCTATTTTTAATGGAAGGTAGTGTAACTGTTTATTTCCTGTGTTTAGTTTCTTTTACCTAGCATTGTCATTTTTCGCTAATCCAAGTTGAACAGTTTGCTTCCTACTCAAGCTTCCATGTAAGTCTAAAACCCAGGAATGCAAGGGATAAGCATATATGTGCCAAAAATGTAGTTAGACTGTTATTTTGTAAGTAGTTGAGATGGAATAAATATATATATGTAGGTATGTAGATACATTTATTGATAAAAAATGATATTTAATCTGTGAAATAGTGATACATAATCCTCACACTTTGTGAGTGAAAATCTACATGGGTACTACATGCACCTTTCATATATTATCAAATGTAAAATCTCAACATTGATCAGAGATGCTGGTAGTAATTAGAAACTGGATCACTCGGTCTCCCTGTCAGTTCTACTGTACTATCATGCCAGAATAGTCAAAAAGGGTGTATGGATTTTATACCTAGTTCAGATTCATATGCAATGTCTGGAGACTTATGTAAGTATCAGTAGAAGATGGAATAAAATAAACTAATCTGATTAAATACGGCACATGTAAAAAGTCTGTCCTAGTTAGTGTATGTAGCATTAAACTGCCATTCCAACAGATGGCAAAGCTTGGTATTCAGTGCTTGAAAATAATCAATACACGGGCTATTGGAAATAATCAACTTAATTTAGGAGCAATATTGATAACTAAAATGTCATTTGCTATTTTTATTTGGGTTTATTATATTTAGTTTTTAATTTAACTACCATCTAATTAGTTTTAACTTAGTTCAATTGGAAGTAGTAAAACCTTCTTACCTAATAAGTGACACATGTCATAAAGACACATACAACCTTCTTATTTCCTCTAGGTCAGTCATGCATGAACTAATGAACTGAATTTTTGTTTCTCTACGTATTTTAAGAAAACGAATGCAATTTAATTTGTCCTTTTCCCCCTCTCCAAATCAAAACACAGATACCAGCTTTTTTCTTCCCTAGCTGCATTCTTAACTGTTAAAATATCCTAAAGCACTTGATCACGTTGCATTTTAATTTCCAAGTCATGTGTTGTATTAGTGAAGTGCACATGTTCCTGATTTCAGCTGGAAGTTCTCAGTCTGTTTAGCAGAACACCAGGCTGGCACGAACAAGGTCCTTGCCAGGTCAAAGGCCTGAAGTTTACATCTTTCTTAAATCTGACTTTTGTAAAAATGTAAGAAGCACGGGTCAGGGCAACTAGCTGATGGCATTGCCTCTTAAAGCCACTGATTAGATTAGTCCAACATTTATCAGCTACACAGAGACTAACATTTAACCTTTTAACAGAAGAGTTTTGATATATCCTTATTTTTTAATGAGGATGTTACTGTCCCAAAATGTCCCTTAAAGCTTTAGTGCAGATTTTTTTTCTCCCATTTAACTGACTAACAGGCTTTAAATATTTTATAATTGAAAGTGTGGTGTTTATAATTGTGCTTTGTTTTGAGGGTAGAGGTTGAGTAATTTTGCCCTGGAATGATGTTTTTCTAACTATTACTATTTTATCTGTCCAGTTCTTTCTAAGATTTTGCTTGTATCTCTTCCATTTCAGATGGCCATTCAGATTTCCATTCAGGCCAAAATGTAATTTATAGTTAGCTTGAATGCTAGTTGTTTTTTAATTCTAAATCATTAGCTGAGAAATATTTACAATAGGAGTTCTTGTTAGAAAATGCACAGTAACTTACTACTATGGGTTTAGCTATTATCTGTTATTTGTATTGGATCCTAATCACCTGAGTTTTGAAAACTAATTCACATCTTTGCCTGAAAAAAGTTGCCCATGATTCCACATCTTGCAGTCTAGATTCAAGGTTTTCCTTCCATGTTGGAATTTTGGGCCTGTACATGATAATTTTGTCAGTTACAAGTGTGATCGTCTCACCAGAGAGCTAAACTAATCCCGAATTTACAGATTGATTGGAAGTTGCAGCTCTTGCTGTGAGAACACAGCAGGCAGGTAACAAACTCCCATGATCATGGTAAATGCAGGACTGTACAATTTCTGCGTAGGCAACAACAAGATCTCAGCTGCAGGCAGCTGGGGACTGTAGTCACTACGGATCTGCCTTGGGATCTTCCAAGTCCCAGGATTGACTGAAACAGATTACAGCAGTGGCAAACTGTGATCTAACACTTGGGGTATCGATATAACCTAGATACTAAAAAAAACTGAAATAACATTTTGAGTGTTCAAGAGTATTTACAAAGCATATAATGTCTGCAAGGGGAAATAAAAGCAGCAGGTCACAAAAAGTTTTTCCATACTGCTTTTATCTGGGAATCTTTCTATTAAATAGTAGCATTAACTAATTTTTGCCTGCTATGGTCTAGTTTTGTAAATCCTGACAAGTTATTGAGCAGCTGGAAGACAGAACTCATTACTGCCCTTTGACTCCATGCATACTGCTTTGTGTTGCACACATCAGGTGAATAGAGATTTCCATAGGACCCCACATCAAGAGTATGAGTTGGGTGTGAGGGACTTGATTAGCACATGGGAGTGTGTGACCACATTTCTCTACCATGTGCTCTGATAACAACGAGGACCATCAATGGGCTAGAATAATATCTGCTGCTTCTTCTACTCAAAAGGAAGTATAAAAGCTCCAATCTGAACAATTACTATCTCTCATTACCTTCTAAGTATCTGGAATGAGAATTTCTACAGAGGCACAGTTTCATAAAAGGTTGATGTAAGGCATTTTTCATTACTAGCAATATTCTTATCTTCTTCCTATGTTAATGTGATGTCAGTAAAGACTCAGACTCATGAAACTGAACTAGAAAATGTACGGTTTGGTTTCTCTTTTGGAAAATTGAGTTTCTAAACAGAACAGAGAACACTAATGTTACCTGGAAAGAAAAAAATTAAGTGGGAAGGTAGGCAGAAATTCCTGTTTATGTGCTCCTGATTTCTTAAAACCAGCTTTGAGAAGTAGCACTATTTTCACCTGCCCTTAGTCTGTGTACTTCAGCTCCATGCCCTAGCTCTAGCCTGGGTATTTCATGGCAGACTAATATATCCATATCTGTATAAGGAAATGGTTCTTGTTATGGTCCCACTAGTAAAATCACTTATCTTGGAGCAGTATTCCAACATCTGGGGGTGGAAGAGTAGCCTGACAGCAGTAATGGAACAAATCAAGACACAACTTAATACCAAACATAAAAGTTTCATTAATCTAGAAGAGAAACAGCAGAAGAAAGACTTGCATTTTTTATTACTGAGTCTCGTGTTATCTAGTCATATGTCAAAAAATTGTTTTCCTGCTTAAATTAACCCTTTGATGTAGACTTCAAAGTAGAATTATTTTGAATCAGTTGAGCTATTCAAAGTAAATAATGTTTCCTAAAAACATTGTTTCCTAAAATTAATTACATCTCTGTAGGTGTTTAGTCTTAGCACTTATTTCAGTCTCATTGTACAATACAAAGTCAATTTGAATTTAATTTATTATAATTGAAAGTTGTTATTTTATTGTTAGCAAGTAAAATGCAGTACAGACAAAATGCTTAGGTTTAGTCACATTGTGGTTACTGGAAGTTAATATATTGTATTCTAAATAAATTGAAGTAGTTTGAAAGTTCCCAGATCCTGGAAATTAATATTCCCATTTTATTAAAAAGACATCTGATATGATGAAACCTGAGTATAAAAAACGTGGATGTATTCTGTAGTGCAGAAAAAATGGTGGATCTTCAGTGCTGTAACTGGAACTATCCAGTGTAGTTTTAAAACACAAATGCAATGGTAAAATGGTAAAAAAAAATAAAAAAATAAAAAAATAAAAAAAAGGCAATTGGATTCTATAAGCTAATATTGCTGAGGGTGAAAGGTCTCGAGAGGAAGCTGTATGAGGAGTGGCTGAGGTCCCTTGGTTTGCTCAGCCTGGAGGAGACTGAGGGGAAACCTCATTGCAGTTTGAGCTTCCTGTGAGAAGTGGAGGGGCAGGCACTGATCTCTGCTCTGGGGTGACAGGGACAGGACTGAGGGAATGGCCTGAAGCTGTGTCAGGGGAGGGTTAGGCTGGATATTATGAAAAGGTTCTTCACCCAGAGGGTGGCTGGCCACTGGAACAGCCTCCCCAGGGCAATGGTCACCGAGCCAGCCTGGCAGAGCTCAGGAAGAATCTGGAAAATGCTCTCAGGCACATGGTCTGGTTGTTGTTAAAATGTATTCGATATAGAAGATACTAAACTTAAATCTAAAATCTAAATTTACACTTAAATTTAAGTGTAAATCTTACACTTTCTTCCTTAAAACAACTAAAGTTTTGTCTTCTAAATTAAGCACTTAGTTTGATCAGGCACTTTCAGCAGAAGAGAAAGAAGTGCAGTCTGCAGTACGTCTTATTGAGTTTGTCCTAATATATCCAAGAGCAAGTAGGCTAAATATGGGCAAATTGGTTTTGTCAAGGTACATTGGTGATTAAACAGCTGGGAGAAAGCTCTTTAAGCTTAAAGAAAGTTATAGCACACAAAATATGTTTTGAATCATTGATTGAAACAGACGAACTAATTAAAAATTTTGGCCAATAGAGTAATAAACTCCAAAACTTCCAGTTTTCCAAACTGATTAGTGAGAGTAAAAAACTATTTTGCAATGAACTTCAGTCAGTGTAGCAAAAGTGAAGAGTGGTTGTTTTTTTGCCAAGTTATAAATGTACTACAAAAATACCCATTTTAACAGTGATTTCTGTATTTTTTGTTTGTAAAAGTCAGTCGTTC
Organism: Sturnus vulgaris; assembly: GCF_052056855.1. Lineage (NCBI taxonomy): Eukaryota > Metazoa > Chordata > Aves > Passeriformes > Sturnidae > Sturnus > Sturnus vulgaris. The sequence continues at coordinate 18,425,121 of NC_142248.1, read as the reverse complement.
AGAAAATATATAACTTTCTTTTTACACAATTCAATGTCTTGCCAAAGTCAGTTCGTTCTGTAATAGAAGTTGTACTACAATATTCATATTGATTCTGCACATACAGAATCAACTGCTATCCTGAAAACAACTTGTATGACACGTTCAGTTTACAAAACAAATAAAAAAGGAGCCCAGAACAAATATTCACATTTATTTTATATATTGTATTGAATTCCTAATAAAGCTAATTCTGAAAAGAAAGTATTTGCCCTCATGGAATTCAGGTAAATCTCATGAAACTATAATGAAAATCTGTCACACTTCACTCTGAAAAGGGAAAATTACTCCTGTTTATCATATGCTTTTCCTTAATCAATTTAATAAATTTACACTTTAAATTTAGTGGAAGGGGTGTGCAGGAATGGAAAAACAAACTGTATTTCTTTTAACATGAATTGTCCAGAAGGTAGAATGTTTGGATTAGAAAGCAGGGGTGGTGCACAGAGTTTGTTGTAATGTTACTTGAGTCTTACTATGTTTGCCTTGTCATGAGGAAAATCAAAATATAGCCAAGATTAATTTAGTATAGAGCATCCCATCATAAACATACTCTCTTCTACCTACATATACATTTATTCATGTGTATGTAAGCGTATCTATAACTGTGCCTGGTTTTTATGTTACCACAGCATTATATAAATCATCAGATTTAGTGCTATTCTGACTTTATTTCCTGGGTATCTTTGCATATATAATTTATAAACAACTTCTAAGTTAAAAGATGGGAGAGAGAAGTGGAAAATAAGTATTAAGTTGAAGTTGTCTGTCTGAAAACGTTTCATTTGTTATGAAGCTTAGCTCCAGTTTGAGGGTGTTGTGGGGTGAGTGGTTTAATGATCTATTTTCCACATTTTTAATTTGGGTTGTTTTAATGTATGGATCAGTCTTGCACTTTCTAAAGTCTAAAAGTAGATAGTATTGTTCATGGAGCTCAGACTTGCTACTAATTTTTTTGTGTCTTTTAACATATCCTGTCAGCTGAGCCATTAAAGCTCGGGCATTAAAGCAGAACTCTCAGAAGATGTATGTATGCTTGAGTGTATTAACAAAGATAAGCAAGTACTAAAAATCTGAAAGGCGTTAGACTGCAGTGGAGATAAGTTCATTTCTGCCAAAACATTCTTTTTGGTTATTGGATATGAAAATGACCTGTTTCTTTGCTTTCTTATAGTACTTTCTTTTATTTAAAAATAATCTTTGTCAGTCTAGAAAATTTGTTGAGGAATTTTTTTGTTGACTGTTGGGGGCAGTTTTGACAGAAAACAAAGTTTTCAACAAACTTTCCTAAGTTTCAACATCTCTGCTATAAAAGTCAAAGTGAAATGTCTGCTTCAGTCCAACTGAGAATATATCAATTATTTGAGTGAACTTGAAATGTTTTCTTCCCTGTAATGTTTAATAAAGCAGTCCTTTGCAGGACTGCAGTCCTGCAATGCTCTGTATTTAATGTGGATAGCTGTTGTGGCTCTGGAGAATCATATTCCCTCCTCTACTCTTTTTTAGTACTTCATTGGAGTTAAGGGAGTCTAACCACATGCTAGCGTGTTAAAAGAAAGGGGAGGGGCATCAGGGGGAATGCTATTTAATGCTGAAATGTGTTTTAGCAAACTAAACTGAAAAATACATTCAGAAATGTCTTCCTTTTGGTCAAAAATTACTAAATTTTAATGTTGCTAAATCTAAACATATATTAGTTCTCTCATTGGGGTTAACTTCTGCATTAAAACTCTTCATTTTGAATCTGATGTCAAATTGAATGTTGTGGGGTGAGTTTCCAGATTTTGCTAAGCCAAGTTGTGAGTGATACAGCTCATTTTGCATTGCTTCTCTGGTGTCTGTACAGTAGGGAATAACAACTGGAAAAGTAACACCCTGGGACCAAGCTGAGTTTTGAGTACATTGCAACAGGGTTTTGTTAGAAGTACTGTTTGCTAAAGATCCACCTGAGATCACCAAGTCACTGATAACAGTAACTATAAAGAGGCATCTTATGTCATCCCTGACTCCTTACTCAGAAAGACCAATAATCCTCAGATGTGATTAGCAGCTGGTAATTGCAATTTTTTTTTAGCTTTGAAAACAACCTTTTTTCCTATCAAATTTATGGAAGTACAAAGAAGCATTCATTACCTACTGTTAAATCTGATTCTGACAAGTCATGCATTGCAAATATAATTCATGATCAACTATTATTTAGTAATTCTGTATACTTTTGTTTGCATTTCATCCCATTTCTTGCATTGATGTCAAATTGTGATATAAAAGACAAATGGAATTACTGATCAATGACTAAAATACATGATGATATAATCAAAATGGCATGAAAACAGAGGATCCATGAAGTATGGATCATAATGTATGCCAGAAATTAAAATAAACAACTGTGAAATGCTGTAGTGTCATGAGAGATTTCAGTACATCTCTTTACCTACCATTCATGTAAGGAAATCATGAATGAGATGGAATGCTTCAAAACGGGAGGAAAAAACTGAACTATTAAACAATATTATATATTGAGAAAAGAGAATTTTTTGTTCATTAATGTCTTCTCTTCATTTTGAACTTCTGCAATAATTTTCATGTCATCATGCGAGCCACCTTGTTTTTTCATATTGCATCCTGTCTTTACCTTGATGGGCAAAGCATTATTTATGAGGTACATTTTCTTCAATTGTATTTGGAAGGTCCCTATCATACAGTCCAATGCTTGCAACTCCTGACTGAATGGTCAGTATTTCTTCATTTGTGTTTTAGTGAGGTAATCAAAACCATTTTGTCTCCCATATGTTGTGAAAAAATGCCACATAATATAAGCAGTTCTGTGTAATATATGTATGTATTCACAACATCCTTAATGTTTACTTACTTCTTTTTAAAGATACAATCTATTTTAATGGTTTTATATTAAACCTACAAAGACATTGGCCTATCCTTAATACAGTCAGTGAATTATATCTAGGCACAAAGTGGTAAGTAAAGATTTTCATTCTGATCTCTGAATTTCCTTGTAGCTGTGGTTTGTCAGACCTTTAACAATACACTAATGCCAGGGACTGGGAGGCTGTGGTTTAATATGGACTAATGCACATGGCACGCCTTTTACATTAGTATTATTTCTTTCAATGTGTTGTAGTGAAATTGTATTTTAAAACCAGGCAAACTATTGATGCTTTTATTGAATGGAGTGATTTGTTAAAGAAATATTTTAGTCTGTTGACATTTTATCATTGAATAGCAGTAAACATAATACACATTTCCCATAAGACCATTCTTGAGAGCCAGATATTTACCCCTCACTTATTCTAGAGGTAGCATTGATGGCTGAGAGGCTGGACATGACCCAGCCATGGGCACTCCCAGCCCAGAGAGCCAAGGGTGTCCTGGGCTGCATCCAAAGCAGCGTGGGCAGCAGGGCCAGGGAGGGGATTCTGCCCCTCTGCTCTGCTCTGTCAGACCCCACCTGCAGGGCTGCACCAGCTCTGGGGTGCCAGCACAGCAAGGACAGCGACCTGATGGAGACTCTCCAGAGGAGCCCACCAAGATGATCAGAGGGCTGGAGAACCTCTTCTGTGAGAAAAGGCTGAGAGAATTGGAATTGTTCAGCCTGGAAATGAGAAGGTTTTCAGGGTGGCCTAATTGCAGCCTTCCAGTATCTGAAAGTAGCCTACAAGAAAGATGGTGAGGGACTTTTTACAAGAGCATAAAATGACAGGATGGTTTCAAACTGAGAGCAGGTTTACCTTAGGTATAAAAGAGTTCTTTGCTGTGAGGGTGGTGAGGCACTGGAACAGGTTGCCCAGTGACATTGTGGATGCCCTACCCTGGAAGTGTTCAAGGCCCCTGGACAGGGCTTGGAGCAACCTGATCTAGTGGAAGGTGTCCCTGCCATGGCAGGGGAGTTGGAACTGGATGATCTTTGAAGCCCCTTCCAACCTAGACCATTTTATGATTCTATTATCGTAATAACTACTCTATGGGCAAGGCAACAAAAAGATATGTTTAAAGATGACCTTGTGAACATAAAGTGATAAGTCAGAAATATACCAAAAACAAGTTTGGTCTCTATTTGAAGTACTGGTCTTAAAATTGGCATTTAATTTTACAATTCATCAATTGTTTTCATTTTAGTAATGAAAAAGCTTGAACTTTCAAGCATGTCTTCCTGACAATCTGTTAAAATTATTTGTTAGCATCTAGTGAATATAGAAGTGGTTAAAGTGCATAAAATTTAAAACCATACAGACCATTTAACTATAAGTTAGTCCAACATGAGAATTACTGTTTTTTTCCAGATTCATTTGGAATTCCTGAAATTAACAAAAAGTAAAGGATTTTCAAAGTCATTTTAAAGACATTTATTGTAAATTGAGAGGATTCTTTCTAGAAGCAATATATGAAAGTAGTTAGAGATGGTTCTTTCTTCCCACTTTGATATCTTGCACTTTACAGCTTATCCTTACAATAAATATGTTTGTTCTGTGAGTGGACAGATAAAACAAAGGAATTGAGTATACACTTCTTCTAGAATAGCTGCTTTTTTCTCATTCAGTTGGTAGGTGACTGTAAAGAAAATTACCACTGTATGTATCTCTGTAATTCAGTTTTAGACATGCTGAAGCATAAATTCACTCACTATACAAACACAGAGTTAAGAAGGGTAATAAAGTGTGTGCATAAAATGGGGTTTTTGCTGTCACATTTGATTCAGTTGCTATTGCTTTGTTCAGTTTTACTGTTAAATTTAGTTCTGTTTGTAAGCAAAAAATGTTCAGTCCTACTCAGCTATTTTTACTGCAGGCAAGCTTGTTGGGGGTGGCAGGGATTGCAGTACACTCCACCTGTCACACTTGGGCTCTGCCAGGAAGTTGGTTTATGGGCACAACCTCTCCATTGAGAATTTTGTGCCTTCACTTACAATTTGATTTGCTGTGTGGTTTATGAACTGCAGTATTCACAATGAGTCCACTTCTCCAGGTGGCACAGACAAAATGAGATGGTCACTTGGTCCCAGGAACCTTTTATGAGCTATGTACTTTACAACCAGGACCTTGAGAAGAATTCATAAATTATTTTTTTTAAAAAAAGAGGAGGAACAGAGTGTATGAAGTATATAATTGGCATGGGTATTGCTTAAAGAAAATAATTTTTTCCCCTGAAAACTAGGACAAGGAACTAGTGATGAAGCTATTACAGATTTCTGAGGTTTGGTGGTGGTTTCATTTCTTTCAACATACCTTTGATTGTTCTCTTTGCTTTAGGCTTGAGGATTAGGCAGGAGTAATCTGGGTAACACTGAACCAGGAGAGCTTGAAGTAGTGGTATGTGTTGTAAAAACAAAAAGTGAAATTAGAAAAGTTGCAAATACTTCTTCAATTAGAAAAGTTTGCCTGTCTTTATGTATTTAACTCCCAAGTGTAGAGAACATTTACAGTTTGAAGATGTTAACTTTGATAAAAATCAGACAAGTGTTATTATTTATGAAAAATAAATGCTTAAGCTATGTCTGTGGGCAAATAAGCATGGTTCAAATTCATATTGTTCACTTCAAAAGGAGATTTCTTTTAATCTTACCTTTTTTAAGTAAGTAAGGTATTCTGCAATTGCACAAATGTCCTCAAACGCCCATGGGAAAAAAGATCTATCAGGTTTTATTCGTACTTTTTTTTAGTCATAGGACAGACTTGTGTGCAAAGTAAACCAAAATTAAATAATTCAGATTATTTTACCCACAGTGATGACATGTTACTGCCTATATTACCTCACAGCATGTCACAAGGCATCATGGCATGCTACTGAGTTTTGTTTCATTTATTCCAGAATCTCATCAAGGCACTTCAGTTTAAGCATATAAAAAATTAAAAAATCACTCAGTACCACAAAGCTCTTTAAAGTCAGATTTCCATAAATTTGCGCAGTACTAAACATTGGTGGTGTTAAGCAAATGAGAGCAAATAAGTACATTAAAGTGGAAACATTACTTAAGCAAAGAGAAGCTGTTCTATACCATTTCTGTCATTTTCTGTGTGGTCTGACTTAATTTTTTTTTTAATTAAAGATGGTTCAGAAGTGCCTGTAGGTAATCAAGAAATTATAAATTAATTTTTAATTCTTATTTTTGCTGGTTCAGCTGGAATTATAGTTCTCCTAATCTCCTGAATTTACCATTTTTCTGCTGTTGCCATAGTGAAATCAGGTAGAACAGGCAAAGCTGTACTTCTTCTTCTCTTTGAACTTAACTAAAAATAATGCTTAATCTATTGGTATGGCTTTAGAAATAGCTTTTAAAAATGTTAATGTGGATTTAGCAGCTGTGGAAACAGAGATATTCTGACCTCAAACTGAAAGTCCTATTTGCTCTCAGCAAAAATGCAATACCTGTGCAAGTTTTCCTTTAGCAGATCATCCTAGTGCTTTAGGCCTAGGAAGGCTTGAAGGAAGTATACAAACCTGCATCAATTTATACATCTTGATGTCATGTACTTCTGAGCAGGGAAGGACTTTAGGACAGCTGGTTTTTGTGACTGAGCAGCATGTTTTTGTAACCAGGGCAGAATATACCACTGTATTTCAGGTGATAATCAGTTTGCATCACTTAGCCTGGTGGAAATAACTTTGTCACTGGGCAGTTCTGCATAACAAAGACTTAGTACTGAAAAGCTCCAAATACCATTGAGAATTCATCTCATTCTGCAGGAGGATGGTGCCAGACTTGCTGGGTATGTTTGTACTGTTGTGTAGTAACATGTAATATCTAGCTGACATATACTAGGCTGCTGTGCACAAACCTACAAAGTTCCCTCCAGTGTAGAAATACTGATTTGTAAAAATGTGATACCTCAAAGGTACAGAAAGACATTTTGTAATCTTTGGCAAAAGTCAGTAGTTTATATGGAGAGATCCTAGAAGCTGAAATAGTTGAAATTGCGTAAATGTTCACTGAGTGTTAAATGAGATGGAGTTGTTCTCTCTTCCCCCTTACTTATTGACTATTTTCCTCTTTTTGGTGTGTGTTTTTGGGGTTTGATTGGAGTTGTTTTATGTCTTCCAGTTAAGAGTGGTCTAGCTTGAACAGACAGGAAGACCCTCACCTCTTTTGCAAGAGTGCTATAAACTGAGGGTACTGACAAGAATCTTTTTATCGTCTATATTGGTCTTCATTACTCCATTCAAGTTGAAGGTGTCTTCAACATACTCAGTAATCTGTACTGAGGTCGGAGCAGATGGAAGCCTTATGTCAGCACCTCTCCTTAAGCTGCATTATGGCTGTTCCTGACAAGTAGATTTCTGTGAGAGACAGCTTTCTTGAGAGGTTCCTGTGGAATTCAGGAACCATTTTAAACTACTATCCTTCCTTGTGTTTTGAACACATGGTGTTTCTTGATGCTGCAATCAAAAATATAAGGACAAGACTAGAAAATAAGCACTTTAAGAAACAAAAAAATCCTTGCAATTTTGGGCTAACAAGGGAGAGGGAGAGACAGCTGGTCAGAACAGATACTAATCTTATCACTTAATTTACTTACTCTGAGCTTTTATGCAATGTAAGAACCAAAAAACAACAAAGTGGCTGTGCTCAGGTGGAAGTTAGCCAAGTCTCAGAAAGGTTGGTGAAACTCATTATTCATGACGTTTCAAGCTGCTTACTCAAGCTTAATTTATCTTTGAAGGGAAAAGTGTTTATTTTTCTTCTTGTTACTTTTATTTTCTATTAGTTTTGCTTTTGTCTTAAAGGGAACAGAAATTGAACAGGACTAGCAGCTCAATAGGTCACACTTTTTCTGTTTTCTTTAAAAAGAGACTGCTAGTGCTGTCTTTGATGCCCTTAGATGTCTGCCAACCAACAATGTTCATTTGTCTATCAATCTAACAATTGCATGGCAAAGAAAGGAAAAATAAAAGGAAAGAAGAAAAAAGAAAAGAAGGAAAAGGACACAAGAATATGTAATCCAGCTGTCTTCCACTGTTTTCAACATGTACTTGTATGAAGGAAAATGTTAATACTATGTGATTTTATAGTGTTGCAGACTTCTGCCTCAGTACTCATTAGGCATGGATTGTAATATGTCACTGGCCAAATCAACTAATCTGCCATTGCTTTTAAAACTTCACAAGTTATAGCATTTTCGTCTGATTCTTCCTCTCCCTCCTTCTGGACTCACTTACCTTGCCATGTATATTTTTATGTCTTCCTTTTGAACATAATTCTGAACCTTGATGGTGAGCCCAGAAAAGTTTAGTGCATAGTAAGCAAATAAAGCTGAAATGCAATTGGGTTTAGTATTAGTATATACTGAGAAGGTGTAAATAACTTGTAAATTAATCTAAATACCATTAATTTTTCAGAAGGTACATGCAGTAGAGGTCTATGTGTAGGTGTATAAATAGTTAAGAAGAGAGAAGGCAGAAAAGGGAAGTAGATTTCTTTGCTCATCCCCAGTTATGCACTTACTTTACCTTACAATGAATGGAACACTCGCTACAGATTGCCTTGGTGGTCTCCTAGAGTCTCTGAAACAGTCTCCAACTTTCACAATGTGAAAATATCTCTTCTGGGAGGCTGGATATTTTGCAGGTGGTACATAAGACTTGTGTATCTCAGGATGCACTCCTTTCTGAGTAACAACTAAATCCCAAATTATTTTCAAATATGAAGTGGGACAGGACCAGTTTGGATTGAGTAGACACTGGATATATGAATCAACTGAGAGACAAGCTGAGGAGCCTCAGGCATTAAAAATAAGTGTGTGCTAGACACAATTAAAGTTTGCCAGTGGATTCCAAAGGCAGTGAGAATATTCAAGGTCAGAGGAGGTGTTTGCCTTCCTTCTGGGTGGGCATCAAGTGCCACAGTAATGGGCAGCAGACATATCACTTCCTTTTTCATCTGTTCCCTGCTTAATACGGATAGGTGACTTACATTTTGAGAGACAGTAAATTTAAGTACAGCATCACACATAAAGTGCTTCTGCCTGTCAATTATGGGCAATAGTGTGTTTGGTAGTTAACTGCTAAGCAGCATTGTGTGGAGATACTCAGAATGATTTACTGTCTGGTCTTCTAATGGTGTGATCTGGGAAGTTGGAAGCACAGATGAGCTGTCCTCCATTTGTTAATTCATCTGTTACATTGTTTGTTTTATTGCATATTTACGTATAAGGATTTGAAGATACAGAATTGTCTAATAATTCATTCAAAATGTCTTCAGATAGCTTTCATACTGGCTCCAAGATTTATGCTCAGCAAATACTAAGCACACAGGTATTTAGTGCCTTTATTTATCAACATTTCTGCTATCAAAATTTGCTGAGCAGCTTTTCCAATGAGTTCTGTTTTACAATAATTATTAAACAAAAATCTAATGCTGTAAGAGCAGTTCTACCTCCTTGGTTAAATGCACTTTTGGCATATCCTATCCTATCACTGACACCAGATAAACAGCTGCACAAAAAGAAAGGATTGCTGTGAACTATGAGGCACTCACAGATTATTCAGATACCATCTTGCACTGGCCTTAGGATGGCCTGTTGCTTTCAGCCCTAAAAATAAACAGCTGTTAATCACCTAGTGGCAACATGACCGGCACTTGTGGCTGCCTGGACAGTGCTCAAAGGCGTTTCTCATGTTTTCTGTCACCCAGCATAAGAGGTAGTTTGCAGCCAAGCATTCCTTTGGGAAGGCTGCTGTGAGTTAAACAAAATGTTTGAAATAACCTCAGTAACTCCTCTCAACACTGATCCACAGCTTCAAAGGTGCAGAATCAAACAATAGTGGCCTTGCATCGACAGTCTCTGGAGAGCGAACTAATGGCATAATGTTTTCTAAGGGAAACTGAGTAACAAGCAAGTACCTCAAGAAGCAACATTCCTTGCCTGGATTTAATCAGAAAGTGATGCTTTCAGCAACAATATGTGGAATAGTTCTGCAGTGCAAGCAACCATCTTTGTTCCCTGCTTATTCAAAGAGTCTCTTGCAATGTATTAACTGGTAAATACAAGTAGCAAAACTTAAAATAGAAGCAGCACCTCTTCAGTAAACTAGTCCTCAAATTGCATGTTGTAGAATTGGAAGGGTGTTGCTAGTTTGAACATTAATGGACTTGCAAAACAGTGGACAGTAAAACAATGTGCTAACCCTGAGTTATGAAAAACAAATACATAGATGCCACACCTAATACAGAATAGAATATTAGATGTTATCTACCAGAATGGAAATTTTGAAGCTTCTGAAAAAGATATAGAAAGTTTTTCTTGTATTATGCCTTTAAGATTTTAGGGTTTTTTGGTTGAGCTTCTTTTGCTTAGTTATGTGCCTCATCCAGGGTGCCTGAAGTCACCTTGCCCTGTATTGAAATGGTTAACTAATGTAGAAAACTTGTATTTCCCCGAATATTGCATTTATCTCTAAGTTACCAAACAACATGCCTGGAACACTATCTATTATCACTTTTAGCCAGATACTGGAACTATCTTCCCATTCAGCCAAAATGCACTGGATGCATACCCAAGTGATCCCCACTAGGGCCAGAAGAAATCACCAGTGTGCAGTCGCAGCCCAGAGGGCCAAGTACATTGTGGGCTGCATTAGAGGGGCGTGAGGCAGTGGAACAGGTTGCCAAGAGAGGTTGTGGATGGCCCATCCCTGAGAGTGTTCGAGGTCAGGTTGGGTGGGGCCCTGAGCAGCCTGATCTCAGTGGGTGGCACCCCTACCTGCAGCAGGGGGCTTGGAACTCGATCCTTAAGGTCCCTTCCAACCCAAGCCATTCTGTGATTCTCTGAAAAAACTGTCGCCATTATTTCCATTATTTCCAGCAACATGAGGGTTAAAAATCTCTTTTCTAAAATGTTGATGTGAGTATCATGTTAATTTTCAGTACATCAGCCCAATCCTACAGTGCAGGCACAGGGTCACCTTGTAGTGTGTCTTCAAAGCATAGAATGTTGCAATCTGATGTGCAAAGAAAGCATCTACCTGATATTTGAACATGCTGAGACTGAAAGTAAAACATGTTGTACCTTAAGTACACACAACCACTTGAGAGTAGAGCATCTGGAATACTGCTAATAAGCAAAACAGAACAAAACAAAAAGAGTATGTTTTAGTAGATGTTAGGACATGAACCAACAGAAATTGAGAAATTCAAAGTTCACTCAAGGCTCTCTCCTCTTAATGACAAGCTGCCTTGAAGCCAGTATGTGTTTTCTTTCTCACTCACTGCATCAGTCTTCACTTAGAAAGTCTTGATCCTTGTAAATCACTGTAGCCTTAATGTTATTTAATCATAGTTTTTAAAAGTTAATTTCCATGATAACTGTATTTTTTTTAAAAAGCCTAACTTGTCATTGAGGATTATAAAAATCCTTTATTTGCCTGGAGAACAGTATTCAGATCTGAATGAAGAAGTGTAAGTGAAGAATGTGTTTCGACAGTTTGTTTATTAAAAATGTATTATGCAGCTAAAAGTTGTATTGTATTTATAATATTTTAATGACAGTGACTTGCACAGTTTCTGGTGCAGTCTATTAATATGCATTTAAAACTGCTATGGAAAATTCTACAATATTTTAAATCCCCCCTTATGTCCACATAAATATAACTTGATTTGTTTTTATTTTTCAAAATGTCAAAAGCAATTAAATCATATTACCAGCTTGATAAAATGCTGCTATTTGATTGAAGCTTTAACAGCCTCATTGCAGAGGTAAAAAGATAACTATTTTAAAAATGTTCATTGAGATTTAATCACATCTGAGTGAGGTGTTACTGTAGAGGGAGAGGCCTGATTTCCATCCACCTTTTTTTCACCTGACAACTCTAACTTCCACATCAACTGCACATAATACCAATTTCTGGCATTCATGGAAATGCCTACCTTTCTCAGCCCAAAGAAATTCCCACTTTTAAGTCAAAACCTTCTTGTAAATGGGAGTCTCACAAAATATTAGTAGACTTTGATTTTTTCCTTGACTTCTGTATAAATAAGACTTCCCCCAACTACTGTGGTAACATCACAGCTTAAAGCAGAGTAGGTTTTACTTGCTTAATTTTACCTTAAGCAGCATGAACTGGATGCCTGGATCCTTGAGATGTATGCTTCTAGCATCTGTGTGTGAGGCATGAAGTTAGTACTTGTTCATGCCATGGACAAGTTTCCTATTATCTTTACAAGTGTGTGATCAGAACTTGTTAAATTTTCTTGAGCCACATTTGCAAGCAATTTTTTTTTTCACTTGCTGCTATAGGAAGTCAATGTTAAGTAGCTTAAGGGAGTTGGGCACAAAAATATTGCAGCCTTATGGATTACAGATTAAGGATCAGATTTTTAAAGCAAAAATTACTATTCAGTTATTTGATTTTGTAAGTACTGGACTTTTTACTCCTTTCAACTAGATTTGTGAAGTCAAAGTAGTAAGGTGCTGTATGTGTGTCACTGGATCACAAAATTGTGTGGAGGATTGGAAAACTGACATAATGGAAAACCATTATCTTTAAATTCCATTCAGAGTTTTTAAAATGTACAAGTACCTTTATTTGATTTTAAAACTGTGTAAAAGAAAGGTAGAAAAAATACCTTGTTATAAACTATTCTGAATTAAGACTGAAGTAGCTGTTTAAGTGGAAAGTTTTTTGCTAATCGAAGTACATTTCTGAGCAGTGGCTCTTAAACATTTGCCAAGATATATAATACTGTGTCATCAGCAGTAGTAAACTGGTCTAGACATAAGGAAGTTGGCTGACTTATGCCAACTGACCTTATTTGAAAATGTGGTCTGTAGTTGTTGCCTACTAGCCTAGCTCTGCCAATTTCTAAATTTCTTCCACTGATACAAATGAGACTTCTACAAGTACACTAAAATAAAGCTGAGTGTCCTTAAACAGTAAACATATTATGTATTATTATAGGGAGGGTTAATTATTTTATCTTCAAGGTTTATTAGCACCACAAGTAAAACCTATTTACTCACAACTGTGATTCTGAAGAACAATGTTAAACTGACTTAGAATGTAATCATTTATTTGTGAACTTTTGTAATTCCCCAGAAAAGAAGTAGTATTGTGCAAATGATAATGCTCTGGTTTGCTCCATATTTAAAAATAAAAACAAGGGGACAAAGCCAGCTTTTTAGCTGGCATTTAGCTGGCAGTCCTTAAAAGACACATTCAGGTGTGACCTTCATAAGTAAAATCACCAGCCAGGTAGACTGTTATACTTTTGTAACATGAATATTTGGCTGAATCCGTTCAATAAAATATTTGTTTAAATGCATGCATATTAGAAATAATAATTCATATGCCAGCATTTTCTTATGAGAGTCTTTTGGAATTCAAATTATTTACATTATGCTGAGATGCATATAGAACGTCTATAACAAATAGACTGATAATAAATGAAGTGAACATTTATAGAAAAACAAACACAAGTTCGGTTACATTTCTGTTCAGTATCAAGCAGTGTGTTGAAAATGCATTTTTCATAAAACCACATGCAAGGCTTTGTGATGGTGAAAAAATCACCTCACAACAGCCTCATGTCTAGGCAAATCCTTAGAAGCTGGTATGGACCTCACACAGACATTCCAGAAGAAAAGACATTACTAGAAAGTAGTTTCTCTTGAAGTAAAGTAGAATATGTGTGAGCCTACTAGGCCACTTTGATAAATAAATAAAAGTCTTTTTTCTCTTCTAGCACAAAACTGGTTCAGCTGGAGGGCAAGTTAAATTCAGATTCGTACTTTACTTGGTTGTTTTCTTTCCTTTTTTTTTTAAGTGATCCCTTAGTTTGTTGTTGTTGCGGGGGTGTTTTTCCTAAGACAAAGAACCATTTGGCTTTGGGTTATCTGAATTTCGCCTTCTGGCTTTACAGTATATCTCTGTGAAACTCCTTTTCAAGACAAAACTCAGGGTCCCAGGATTAGCTGTACTACTTTAGCTATGGTTTGCTTTCAAAATTTATGTGATTAAACCAATAAAGAGTTCCTCTGAACAATCTGAAATTAGTGCAAACCTGACTTAGTTAGAGCAAACAGTATTGTCAGATATAAGTTTTATCTAAAGAACTTGTTGAGACTGCAACTATATTTAACTTTACTCAAACTGCATTTTTCTATATCAAATGCTCAAATGTTGGTTCTTTGAAATACTCCATGTGCTGCCTTTAGTGCTTAGACTAAATTTAGTCATCAATATCAAGCCTAAATTAGGCCTAAAGCAATCCATGAGCTTTTGTAATGCTGCTCTGTTCTTGCCATGCCTTGGGGTTCAGCAGCCTGTGTGCCTCCCTTTTGGCATTTCTGGTACTCGTACCCCAAGTGCAGCTGAGTTGGCTTTGGCTGCCTTGTATCAGTCACAGCTTCTAATGTCAGAGCTGGACATTGACTAGACCAGGATTTGTATAATGGAAGCTTCCTATCTGTTCGTTGGTATTTAGGTAAACTGATGCAACCTATGTGGACGATTTTCACTTGCTGTGTTTATTATGTTCTGAAGGAAGCTTGCCTCTGTATTTCCTCTTTATTCTGTTTTTACTGCACAAAATCAACCAAACCTTAGTTACTTGGATTTCTTTTCAGCTTAAAAAAAAAAAAAAAGAAAACCCTAATAAAAGTAAAGTTCTAAAAGCAGTACTTTCACTGTAATAGCTAAAATTACAGTTTTGTATCACTTTTGGACACGTTCTTTCACACCTAAGAACTAATTTTCAGGGATTTATAGTTTTTCTAAGCAAGAAGAAAATCCATAGGAGTCCAATAGTGTCTTACATTCAAAGGTTGATTTTCAATTTACGCCTAAACTTTGTCCATTGTGTCTTTCATATGAAATAAGATAACCTTGTCTATCTTGTATCTATATAGTTTTAGAACCAATTGGTACATTCAAAGTTTTTCTATGTTCCTCAAAGCCACTGAATGCATCCCACTTCCATAGCAATACCAAGTATGCCTTCTGTTGTTTTACTTCATTCTCCTTTGTAAACCATAGTCAGTCACTTAACTTGTTCAATGTTAAAACTGACGCAAGAAATCAATTTGTAGCTTTACTTTGTAATTCACAGCACTTACTTTCGTTCCTCAGGGTGTCATATCTCCACTTAGGAAGTAGTCAAATTAAAAAGTATGGTTCTTACTTTTAGGTTACATTTCCCTATCTCATCCCCTTACACAAAAAGGTTAAGTGTCTTTTCAAATTAAAGCAGCAGTAATTAACCAGTGGCATTGTTTGTGGTTTGCCAACTCTGGGCATTAATGAGAGAGAAATTAGCACTTAGCAGCAGGAGTTCCTGATAGTGGCAGAGGCTTAATGTGCCAACAAGTTCATTTTGGTCTTAAGTACTGCACTTAAGTGCAGTAAACAAAAGTATGGCAGGGGTTTTTATGTGATCCTACACAGGAGCTTTATGATATAGAGCTATAATAGAACAAATGACACAGTAGAGTTGAAAAAGTGCAACCTAGACAGCAAAGGGCAAACAGTCTTGCTGTAACAACACAGTCAGAAGCAGGATTGATGGATGTTTTCATGCCAAAGATGTACTTGCTCCTGCCATTAACAGTCTGCAGATGTTCTTGTATATAATTTTATTATCAAGTTTGGTATTTCTGAACATAATTTTTAAGCACCTCAAAAATTGTGCTTGAGCTGAGGTGATTTGCTCACAAGACGTAAATGAGCCTTTTGAGGTGTCTCGAAATTGTAATTTTATTTAAAATTACAGTTTCAAAAAATAACTAAACAAATTGCTTAAGCACAGTGCCACATGCATTTTGTGGTGGATGGGGGATTCAGACTGCCACACAGCGAAATGAGCCCTTCAGAACTTGGGTGAGCAGCTGCTCATTAGCATCAGGATTTTACCTGGCACATGTGCTCGTAATGAGTAACTACTTGCATACATTTCATCCCTTCTGCCTTGCACAAAATAGCCCATTAAAATGTAAGGTCTGTTCCTTATTTCTGGAGATTTTGCTTTTAAAATAATTTTGGTTAGTAGGCAAGAACATCCCCACCCAATTACCCATTTCTATAGTTGCTTGATGTGGGAGCAGATACAGAGTACGTGAAGTAATAAAAGTGAGGGCCCCTCCTGGATCAGCAAACTGCTGTCTCTCACCAGAGGCTGAGAGCATCACTCCTTGGCCTCACTTGCCTAGGGCCCTTGCTCCTGCTTGGGTTTCCAGGCTTGCAGGTACAGTGAAGTTCTGCACGTTTTGTCTCCACAGGAGCTTAAGCGAAGGACAGAGGAAAGAAGTCCATAGATGCTGAAGTTGTTGGCCAGACAGACAAACAGGAATTGGGTATAGGCAGCATTGTCCTTCATAGTAGCCACTTTTTAGTCTGTACTGTATTTATTGCCAGACAAGTTAGGATATGTTACCTAGTAGAAGCAGATGTGTCAATGTCTTAACCTTTCAACTTTCGAATATCACCTTTCAGTTGCAAAAAGCATATTTGCCAGACTCATCTATGCTGAGGATAATTTACACTACCACTGAACTGTGGCCACTTGGAAGTTGAAGACTGGTAGCCATAGACCAAAATGTTGCAATGCTCTGGAGCAGTTTCAGGCAAAAGAGTACCACATCTAATTGAAACCGCAGGAGGAAGCCACAGGGGTTTCTTCTTCCTTTGATGCCTGTTCCATTACACAAGCACATCAAATAGAGTTTTCTCCGCATTGTTGGAAAGAAACCACCCTCATGAAGCCAGTCTGGCACTGCCCACGGCTTTGAGTGCTTGTATTGTCTGCTCAGTGGACATTTAAGTTACTGTGCCTCCCTCCAGCACATATTTATTATAATCAAACGTTAACAAAAATTGGCTACCATATTGGTTGAGTCCTGAGTACAACTGTGCATATAAACCATTACATGACATTCTATTGAACTTTCTCTTGTACAGACGGTACCTAACAGCTCATCCTGCACTGTTGGTTTTGGCAAGTTCACTACAGCATATAATAAATCAAGGAAAGAAAAAGCTTTTTGGCCTAATGTTGTACAGACTGCTGTAATGTTAGACTACAGAAAGCAGTTCTGTTTTTAGACATCCTTTTACTAACCCAGCATTCATAATTTATGATTCCACTGTAAAATTCCTGCAACACTACACCAGAAGTAGTGCTGCCCTTTAATTAAGTGCTCTCAGTAGGAAAAACGTGAAACTGATGTGCAAAACATATCGCAGTACACAGTGATTGATAGTGATTACTTCTTTATGAACCCAGCCTGAAGGTCTGAACTTCCTGATGGGTAAAATAGTCCATGGGGCTACTTCCTGAGATTGCCTAGTGGGGATCAGAGTTAGCAATATCTGAGGGATTCCTGAGGCATATTTCAGAGCCATTACAACACAAACTTTCTGTTTCTTCTGCATTGTGCTTTATGTTAATAATTACCTGAATAATACCTCATTGTAGAGATTATATTTTAAGGATTCATTGTTGTCTTCATAGTATTTTAATTTGAATGAACTGGGATATGTGTAAACCTTTGTGTCTTTAATGTCTGCACACACAAATCTAAAAGAGCAGGGTGCATGTCAAGAGAGGTTTCTCTGTATATCACAGTTACTGAATGTTATTTAGTATTTAATACATAGGTGTTTTTTACTGACGTGCAGAATATTCAAAAGAAAAAAAACTGAAATTCTGATGTGGATTCTGTGAGTCTCTAAATAGCATTCTTATTCATGAAATCAGGTACTATTGACCTCGATCAATTGCACAGTCAAAATTTGAAAAATAAATAGATGTTAAATGCTCCCTCCAATTTTGCCGTGAAGTTACCAGATTTGTTGGAATCACAGAGGTGGGAAATTGAAATTCCCCTAACACAGTTACATAAGTTCTTTTTTTTTGTTTTGTTTGATAGATTTGGCCCTGGATTAGTCATCTACTGGTATGGATTTATTGAAGAGCTGGACTGCCATCGTGAACGTGGTATCCTGCTAAAAGACTGCTTCCCTACTGACATTGTGACTCTGCGCCACAGCATGGCTCAGCGCTGAGGTTGGGAGGAAGAGGTAAATCCGGAAGCAATTTTACTTTCCTGCAGTGTAAACTAATGGCAGCATCTGCCCTGAACTTCAGCTGAACTCCTGCTGCCTGCCCTTATGCTACTGCTGCTTTACACAAACATATCAAGAGTTTCTGTTTTGCTTCAGACCTCTGTTGTGATCAGCCAAAAAAGACAGACACAACCCACTCATTATCAGCAGTTCAGTCTCTGTCAAACAGCTAGTTTCAAGATACTCATAATCTTTCTTCCTTCCGGATGGCTTCTTCAAGCATTCTAAACAAAGACAAAAATGCAGACGCTGAAAGGTGGAGCTTTCAGTTCTTACCCCTGTTACAGAGTCACCTACAAAATTAAGTTCTTTTTATGAATTCACTATTTGCTAGTGACGTGACTGAAACACCTTCGGTGATGTGGAGATTTGGTGAGAACTGTTGTTTTGGGGCTTAAAACAATGTAGTACAAAGCTGGTAAAGCCCAAGTGGTAAGAGAGTATCATGGCTGTTACAGTAAATAGCCAGATTTTGAGATAATAATTGGTGTATGTGTTTTATCACTATCTAATTGCTTAAATCAACAATGCAATCCCAAGTTAACAGTTAAAAAATAGGGGATTTTGAGAGGGGATGAATGCGAAGAACACAGGTTTTATTTTATGTACATAAGCTTGTGAAGTTTGAGGGTAGTGTGGGGGAGATTTAGTAAGTATTTTAATGACTCAAAAGTAACTCGTGTTTTGTCTTTTTCTCTCCCTCACCCCGGGCAATCTGTACCTAGGAATTTTTCTCTTAACTGACTAAGGAAGGAATCTCTCTTTACCACTATAGGTACTGTAGCAAATTTCTGGCACAGTGAAGTCCACAAGAGCAACGTGCAGGAGTTTTCTATGTGAGTTATTTCTGAAGGAGTTTACCATCCTGGTCTTCAAGAAGGGGAATTAAAAAAAAAAAAAGATACAACAGTGCTTCATTCATACTGGATCAGTTCCACAAGACAAATAAAGCACATAAATGGACAGAAGTTTCCTGCGCACTTGTTTTCTTGTAAGAACCTTGTTTTTCTCTTGTTAGAACCACCCAGATCAGAAGTTTATTGAGATGGGTGTTAGCCTTTCTTGGAGTTTTGTGTTCAGTCTCTTTTTCCATCCAAATTGCCACTCAGAGGGACAAGACTGAGTCTCGGGTTTGTGGTCTCAGACGTTTTTTAATGACAGCGTCTTACTGGGCTTGACACACTTCAATAGTCTTTTCTTTGTTAACTATTACTCAGGAAAGGACAAAATATTTTAAAATGTCAGTGAGAGATTTGCATGTATGCTCATCATGTTCAGATTTTCTGAATAAAAGAGCTATGGATTCTGTTGTAGAAATAAAAGTCTGATAACAGTGTCCCTAAAGCACAAGTTGATGATGTTCTCCAGAAAGAAAGGGTCTCTAAAATATTACAGTGCATATTCATCACCTTTTTTTAGTTGAAGTGATACATTGTGTGCCTGTATGTTTTGAAAAATCATGTGCAGACTTTTTGCAGTTTTGCCTTGAGTGGAAAGGATATTAATCCTAGTCAGGAGTTTTTCAGCTGTAGTTTTCGGTATACACAGTATTTTTAATTTTTAATTTTTAGTTTTCACCTTAACATTTTCTGGTAAGTTTCAGACAGGAGTTTATCATTTTAACAAATCTTTCATTTTCAAGAAAAAAATCTTTAATCTTTTAGTACTCTGTCCCTTTCTGGAGAGATAAACTAGTATAGCTCCACTATCGTGAGTTATTGTTGTATAAAGATCTTTTCCTGGGTTTGAATGTGTTATAGTGAAGAGATTTATTTTTCAAAAGTATTCAAACACCTGTAACTCATTTGCGTTCAACTATTTAAGGAATTGTGTTGAGCTTGTTTTACCTGACCAGCTGTAAGGATCTGCCCATAAAGATACACAGAAGCAATCTGTGAATGTAGCCTGATGCTACACACAAGTTACATTTAGCGTGTTACTCCCCCTGGGACTTTTAACTATGGTTTAGGTTAGTGGAATGTGTAAAATCAAGAAGAGAATAAAAAAGAAGAAATAACATTATCATAGTAGAAAATTCAGAAGTAATAGTTGTCTGAGAGAAACGGGTTTTAAAGGCAAACGGAATTTGTTTTAGCTACTGCATATGCTTTCTGTTATATGAAATCATTTAAATCAGCTTTTACATGATTCACTAATGCTGCTTTTTCTTTTTGAATAAATTAAATTTATCTGCACAGATGTTGAAAATTCTGCTAACCTTCATCAAAGCTTTGCTTTATTTGTTTTTACATTAAACAAATTTATGTGGAGACACACAGATAAATCAGTGTATTTGTTTATTTATTCCTCTACCTAATGCTGTGACATAACAGGTTGGAAAGCAATACAGCTGTCTTTAATCAGAGCTTTGAACTCATCTTCACATATTGCCTACTTAAAGAATCTGTATTAGAATGAGGATGAAATTAGCCACAAAAGTCTACATACTGTACTGTATATAATGTACTGTATTGCATGCTATCAAAAAAGCTCTGCTACTACAAAAACTATGCTGTGTCACTGTTTTAAATACTGAAAGCAAAACGTAAAAAAAAATTAGAACTGTTTTGTTGTTACTACTCGTATACTGCAAAAAAAACCCCTCATTTGTCTATTTTCTCTGTTTATCAGATGTGAACATCAACTTTAATATTAAAGAGGAGGCACTGCTGCATGGGGTTTTTTTTCTTGGTTTGATTTTTTTAAACAGTGTTGTGACCATTAGAACCTTAAAATTAAAACCAAATTCAGTTTTATTGAGTATTCTGTAGAGTGTGCAAATGAATTATGCCAAGCCAGAAAACAGAAGTGAACATAAAACTGAATGATGTTCTCACTGGCATATATAGACTTGCAAGCATCTGCTGTTACAACCACTGTTACAAGGCCTGTTCTGAGCTTTAGGAATTGATGTAATTGTATTGAGCAGGGAAGCAAAACTTTCTTGTAAAGGAGGAGCAATGCAATGGTGGGTCGCACACTCTAGTATAGGAAGAAAACAGAAGTTTTACCATTCCTGTATTCTGGGGACACATTATTAGTATAAGTTTAATAATCTTTCCCTGAAGACAGCTCAGAGTAGAAGTAGTTTTGTCTGAACCTGAAGAAAAGGAACCAAATTTCTTATTGTGCTTACCTCATTGCATTAATAGTACTGATAGTTCATGAATAGTTTTCATACTTTTCTGTTGTATTTGTTCATTCAAAATTATTGTATCCTGATATTGGCTTTTGGATTTCTCCACCATCTAGACTACTGCAAAAGACTGTTAATGCCTCTTTCCAACTTCTGATCCTTGCCTTTTAATTTTGCATCTTACTGTAATAATTTCACTCTTAGTTATTCAATATCCTCCCACTTGTCCATGTGTCCTATTTGAAAAGTTTTCTACCATGTTTTCTACCACCTGCTTCTGATTCTGTTACTACAGCTGAAGAGTGCTTTTTCCATTTCTGTATACATTTGAACTGACCAACCATCTAAAGCAATTTTACTCTTATTCCAATTTAAATAGCAGTTCTAGATTCCAGGAGACTGTCCTCAAATTTCCACATGGCTTTGTAATGAGGAATCATTGTGATACTCTTCACACTCTTGGTCATATCTGTAGGCTGGGAGTATTCACCGAAGAGAACACTCTTAATGCAGAATAATCACTCCTCAATTGAGAGGAAAATTGTACAAAGGACTAAGTTAGTGCTTCTGTGCTACTAGAAAATAGGCAAAGGAAATATTGGGAATTCAGCTTTTAAAGCATCTCTTTCATTAAGGAGCCTTGCCTTCTGTGAGTTCATTTCTTGTTTGTACTTCTGCAAGGAGATCTGTTGAAGTTAAAGGCTTAGCTTTCCTCCTGTGCCAAACTCTACTTGGTTCAGAGTGGAAAAGATGGCTTTCTCCCCATTTCCACATCACAGTCGATCTGGCAAGAGCTTGTACATCCTACAGAGTGTTGTTATTTACCAGAACTGATAACAGCTCCTCAAGGGTCAACCACAAGTACACAGAATTTAACTTGATTTTTGGTGTTGCTTCATCTAATGTAGTCTTACAAAATAAAGCTTCTTCTAAAAGGATCTTCTGCTATTAGATGGTGAATACTGAGCTAGGGTAACAGTTGTTAGAAACATGGACTTGTTATGTCAAGGATGAGATGAATTACATTAGAACATATGCTGCTCAAGTATCGATTTAATATTACAGAATAAAATAGGAGGCTGCTTGCAAAAACAACACTAAAAAATTCCTCCTATCATGTTATTCTAAGTCACAAAGGGCCATTTGTTGTGGATTCACAGGTTATTCAGAAATAACCTTTTTATTACATTGACAAAAGAAGAAACCTCAAGGGCTTGCTCTTTACAGTGGTTTGATAGGAACCTAAAGTGTGCCTGTTGAAAAATGAACTAGCTAACAATGGAAGCTTGGCAGCAATTTCACCATTTATAGAGAAACCGTCTATCTAGTACGATCTGTATAAAATAGACCTTGCTTAGGTTAGGGAAAGGTCACAAGTTACACAAAGTTTGGATAGTCTAAATGCGTTACTCAAAACTAACTCTCCTGTGTACAGTAAATATTAATTGAGCCTGTATTATTAAAAACATGCCAGGATTCAAAAGATTAAATAAGGAAGATGTAATTATGAGCTACATAATAAACAGAGCAGTTTTAGTTCCCCTTGTATTTTTTACTTTCCTGCTATTGTTTCATATATGGCTGTTATACAAAGAGCAGCTGAGGTCAGCTACTATAAATTATGGGTTTTGTACAATAGTAATCTACCAAAATTATTCCAGAGGTGGATGAAAGAGCTTCAAAAGACTTTTCAAAAACTTTTCCACATAATAAAAAGACTCTTATTTTGATGCCCCGTTTTTATGAGGATTTCTTGGTTTAGAGTTGCATCTTAAGAGTATTCAGCTCCTTGCACTGGTATGATGATATTTGAGCACATAGGATTTGCATAATTTGTTTGCAGCCTCAAAAAAGCATGAACTGGTAATAACAAAAAAACTCTTTAAATACATTAACTGGTGCATTTTTCAGGCTAAGTTTTTAAGTTGATCTAAATAAAAAAACTTTTTTGTGTGTGTTTATTTAAGGAACCCAGCAAGATTTCAAGTGAAATTTGGTACTTCTTCTGTTTACAAGCATACAAATCATATTTGCAATGATAAAAATTATTAAAAATGATAACAGTAATTCTTAGTAGCTCTCAGCTGGCATCATGCCCCTGCATGAGATGGCAGCCTGCCCTCGCTTCTGGCCAGGCTTTCACCTAGTGTGAACAATGGCATGTCATCTGCACAGATCCATAGATGTGGCACTGCGATGTCAACGCAAAATGAAATGTCAATGCAGGCGTATGGAGATGAAGTAACAGTATTGAAACCATGTCAGTGCATATCTACAGAGACCATGTTACTCTGTCAGTGTGATTTTAGGAAGATCACTTTGAAATGTTAAAGTGAAACGAAACTAAGTCAATTAGGTAATAACAATTGAGGTTCAGGGATTAATTGAGGGCCTAAGGTGAAGCCAGTGGCCATTAACCCCAACTAGTTATTAATTTTAGGGAAAGAGAGAAACATCCTTGGCTAAGGTTATTGTCATTATTATTAGAGTTGGGGGGGTTTATTCCCTATGTTGTATAAATACTTTGGCTGTTGCTTTTAATAGTGATACACAAAGTGTGGTATTAAAGGCATATTAGTGCAAAGTTAAGGGTTTTTAGAAAGTTAATCTTCCCAGTAGCAGACAACCACTTATTTTTATAAAGACATTTAACAGATTTATATTGATGTCCAGCCGTCTGTAAACAGACAGATTTACCATAATGTATTTACCTCTGAGGACTAGTTGAAGGAAAATAATACAAACATGGAGAAATAGCCGTTTACACAGCAACAGCTGTTTGCTTGGCCCAAGTGTTTACTGTTAACTTAAAGCAGACATGTAAATTGGTCAAACAACAATATGAAATAATAATTTTTGAAATTACCTAAGCAAGCACCAAGTCAGGGTTATAAACTTAACGCAAATTCAGGATTTCAGAGTATATGACTGTAGCATTAGGACACAAATCTGTAATACATTATTCTCTTATAATGTCAATGAGAGATTCTTGCCAAGAGCAATGATTCTGTGGTTTAGTATGCTATACAGCACATAAAATCTGTCTGGGTCTCTGTCCTAAGGAGAGGAGGCAAGACACTGGATCAAAGGAATGCAATTTTTTCTTTTAAAATATTTATTTATATTAATTTTTGTGTATTTTTATACGATGATAATATAAACCAAGCATAAAAACATTATTTTTGCTATTAATAAGTGCCACCTACCTTCTCTCTTATAGAAGTCCCTGATAGATATTTGCTCAGTATAGGTGTATTGGTGGAGGTTTTCAGGAAAGGGCAGTAAATCAACATTTTTTCCTGCTGTAGAAGGTGGTATCCTATGTTTAAGTGCTGGTGAGAGCAATGAGACATTTCTGCAAGTTAAGTGACAGTGATGTTGAGAGAGCATGACATGGGAGAGAGGATGAGCTACACCTGGAGGAGTCCCAGCCCAGCCCTGCTGAGAGCCAGCAGCTTTTAGAACTTGACCTGGACATACTGGGGCTTCTGTCTCCAATGTGAAGCTGCACAGCTGTAGTCTCGCCTCCCAAAGTGCCTCAGGGGTGCTGAGAAAATTTCTGAAAGGTCTTTGAAACTCCTAGTAGAAGAGTACTGTGAAAATGCAAGCTTTATTACCCGAAAACATTTTCCATTACAAATGGATGTATTGGATTAATTTTATTTTTTCATTTTCTTTCACTTTTCCATAACGAGCATTCTTGCCAAACTCCATTTTGTACTCTGCCTCAGCATGATAGCTTTATAATGAGTGGAAAAACATAAAAATTAGTTCGATCAGTTTATTTCCATGCACACTTTAAGAAGCCTTATATCAATGTGTCTGGCACTGCATTACATACAAATGATAAAGTACACTTAGAAAAAAATAGTCTGGCTACACATCATAAAAAAAAAGTAGACACAGTTGAGTCTCAAGACTCAGTTTCATCCTTCCTCTGAGGCACAACTGTCTATACAGATCAGCTTAAATGTCTGTCTAATCTAGTCTTAAAAAACTGCAATGATGGAGATGCTTAGAGAGATTATGGGAATCCATTCCCCTACCCATGTTTATTTAGTTAGAAAGATTTTTCCGACCTTAACCTAAATCATGTTTGCTGTAATAAGGATGCTACATCTCATCCAATTATAAATGCCTATGGAAAGTAAATCTGGTATCTGCTTTATTTTTCTGATCTTTTCTGTATTTGAAAATTGCTTGCTCAACAAAACACCACAAACTCTTCCAGCATTTTTTCAAACAAAGTTTTTAATGTTGTGATTATATTTGTCACTGTACACGTGTCTTATATTTTAGAAACACATTATGTACAAGTTTTCAGCAAATATGTTCTTTCAGTGACAAATTGGTGTCTTCTGTTTAGGCTGGACCCTTTATAATGCCCACATCCAGATTCACCACAAATCCATCATTTTTTAATCCTATTATTCTTTTCCTTTTTGCACATACTACTTGCTAGTATGTACAAAATACTTGCTAGTATTTTTAGTTTTAATTTGCTGGCTTCAAACTGCTCCTGTATTCTGTTTAGTTTGAATTTTAATCTCAGCCTTTGGAAATAAATACTTGATTTTATTCATGAAGTTTTGAATGTGTAATCTGAAGTCAGTGAGTTAATACATTCAGTATTTCATAGTTTTTACAGAATTTGATGGTTAGTTGTCACCAATAAAATATAGACTAATGAGATATATCCATTATAGGATATGCTCTTAAAACTTCTAACACCAGTCTTCATAGTCAGAAGACATATGGCTTACTGCTCAGTTTGTGAAATAAAAATTTACTTTAACAAAATAAATAGTAGGAAAGTGTCTGTTAAATGGAATATGCAGAAGCAACAACTTTTTTTGCTTAGGTGTACATTTGCCATGAAGGTCCAAATTCTCAATTCTCAAGTTGGCTCCATCATCTTAAAAGATTCTATTACTACTAGTCCAGTTACTGAGCTTGTACTGGCTTGCCAAAAAGTTGGAGGCTCCAGTTAACAGTTGTTTTCCTGTGCTTTCCTTTCATCCCAGCTTTACTGTAAGGTTTGCTGAAGGCAGAGGAGAGGTTAAGAGTTATTTGTGCTCCAGCAGCCCACAGACCCTGGAAGCTCAGCAGCATTTTCTGGCATGATAAGGAGATGTGTCATAAGAATGCAAGATATTAAGTGTCATAGATTTACTTTTGTCTTCCATTTGCCTAATCCATGCTGTATTTGGCTTGAAACAATCCTATCAATTTATGCTTTGCATTACTGCATTACATGACCAGACATAGACAACTTTCTCACAGCTGATACTAACTAAAGACAAAGAGGAAAATAAAGTATCTAATATTTGGGAAACAATGGGTATTTTAATTACACCCCAGTGAGGTGCCTGTTAGCTGAAAAGTAACATTGAAGAGTGTATTTTGTTATGTGGTGTAATTTTCAGTTTCCCTGTTCCCATTTTACAAATTGCAGATGTTTCTCCTTCATTCTTCAGTTACTCAGGCATAAGAACTTACACAAAGTGGTCAGTTTGTCAGAGCTCTGCCATGAGGACTCAGAAGCAAATTCCATTGGCTTTTTCTCATACTTACCCATCTCTGCCCCAGGCATGCCTGGGGAGAGCTTTGAGTCTGCTGATGGTTTTTTTCTTATCCTACCCAACATCACTCCATGGCTAGACTGGATTAGAGACAGTTATCTACTGGCATCTGTGTTCAGCACCATCATGCTGATGGCTGAGAATTTACTGTTAGTCTTCCACAGGGACTGGATTTTATTTCTCCTTACTGGTCTTCTGCTTCTTCTTGGCATGGTAACAAGCTGCGTTTTCCAACATAAGGAAGGTGCTACAGTCTCATTCCTACTTTCTGGGACAACCCTTTAAAAGTTACAGTCACTTGTGCTAATACTGACACAATGTCCATTTTGAGCTGTATGTGCTATGGCACAAGGATGGCAAGAGCCAGTACAGTAAGCACCAAGTTGAAAAATATGTTCTTGCACTTAAACAATTAGTTCAGAATTGCTTTACATTTCTCACTAAGGAAATTGCTTCACACTCAGCCTATGAGGTTTTTTTCTCAAATTTTTTTGTGTGTTAATAACACTTTGGTTCTCATTCCATTTTCCTTTAAAAATAGTGTTGTACTAGCCTTCATTTTATCTCTTTTGCGTACTTCCTTCCTACACTGCTTGTGTCTGCTTCTTCTTCCAAAACTGCTTGCCTCCATGTCCTGAGCCTGACTAAAGTTTTTAGTGGCTGCTTCTGAAGAGAGACAATCTGCAACCTCTGAAGGACAACAGGGGGAAAGTTGTCACCAGAGGCTTAGGTGACAGCTGCTCTTTGCCCAGTCCTACTTTAGAAGACACTCTCAACATGCCCCACCTTGCTGGGTCAGTACATAGGTATCTTTTAACCCATGGAAAGTTTCTTCTGCTAAATTGCTTTCAATAAAAGGCATCTTTAATCAAAAGCCAGTGTGTAATCCCAGCATACTCTTCTAGCTGTTTCTATGAAACTCACTATTTTTTTTGCTAGTTTCCAGTTTCAGTAATGAAGGTTTCTATTATTCTTTCCTTTATGCAGTTTTCAGTTTTCTCTCATCTGATTCAATTTGCTAAATCTTCCCGATTCCCCTTGCATGTGTTCTTAATCTAGGATTTAGAAAAATAATATTCTTAGGGGCATAGTAGCCACCATGTTTGCAACAGTGAAACATCAAAACTCTCATGCACACAAGTTGTGTCTTTAAATATGTTAGCTAGTGAAATACATTACTGTGCTTCCCACTGATCTGTTAACAATGTGAGAACACAACTTCCTCTGTCTATTTAGCCCTTGGATGGCAAGCCCATAAATGATGGCTTCCTGGTTTTATAAATACTAAAAGCCAAACAGCAAAGCATTTTCTGATTTCTTGGCCTCCATTTCCTTCAAAGATATCAAAACGTGTTTTCCTGAATTCTTTGGTGAGGCGTATTCAATGTGAATCAGGAGCAAAGGAAAACAAAGGAAAGGACCTATCATAAGGATGAAATCCCAGGTTTGAATTCAAGCCTTGACAGTTCTGTGACAGAAGAACCAAACTGTACCTCTCTGTTTTGATCAGTATGGTGGGTTTTATTGTCTGGTTCTACAGAACTGAATCAGCAATAGCATTAGTCTTGACCTGGCTTAAGGTATAAAAGCAGTTTTATAACATGTTCACATAGTCTGGAGATGTACTCTTGATTTCTCACTCTCCTTGTCACTGCAGTGCTTTCTCTCGGGTCCAGATTGAGAGGCAGCTTGTGAGACTAGTATACTTTACTAAATGCATTCATTTCCCAATGTGCTAAAAAATGAAGATATTTTTCATTGTCTGGTTTGTTTCATCTTTCCACATTGTTCTCACTTTGGATGTTCCATTAATTCACAGGACTGGAATAATACCTTTGTGAAAACCATCTTCAGTTCAGTTTATCTCCTCAAGTTGTGGAGCCAGATCTCCTTCTGTGCTGTAAATTATCATTCCTTCAGTGACTTAAGAAACATGTATATATTTTCTGATCTACAATTATTAAAGTTCTGGTGGTGCAATATAAAAGTCAGTGCTTGAAAAAGGAGCAGAGAACCAGTAGTTATCTCTGCTTCGTGTATGGCCTCTGCCAAAAATATTGAGATACAGATACAACAAGAATACTGGCAAGTTTTAGATATATCTAAGTGGCATAAAGTATGCTGAACGGCAGATGAGCACACTGAGGGTACACAGGTTTGTCAAGAAAAAAGAGGTTTCTTTGAGCTGATAAAACTAGCTCAGTGTGACTTTGTTCATTTAATGAAAGGAAGTATACAGTACTGCTTGAATCCAGTGACAATTTTTTTTTTTCAATTTAGGGTTGGGTTTTTTTGTTGGTTTTGTTTCCCACATAGTGTTCAAAGGCAATCTCATGCTGCACAAACCAAAATATTTACTGTGTGTTTTCATTCTTGCTGTGAACTCTGACTAAAGGCAAAGTGAGGTTGCTATAAATTGAATCTGAAGAGGATTTTGCAAATAACACACACTTCTGTATTTTTGGTTGCCCCATGCATCTCAGTGCTGCTAGCAGCAGAAATTAGCAACTTCAATGTTTTAGGCTTATCTGAGCTTTAGAAAGTCTTTCACATATCTCTTAGAAGTAATTTAGCCTTACCACTGATGTCCAGGGGAGGATATTGACCACTTAATTTAGAAAGACAGGGACTACAGTTTCTAAGCACTACTTGACAATCCATATACTACAGCCTACAAGAGAGACCTTGTTGCCATATCTTCCAAGAGATTAATTAAGAAGTCATGAGTGGGATTTTGCTAGTGCAATCAGCAGCAACTTAACTCGTTGCCTCTAGGCATCACTTGCCAATTATTTCAGAGGAATCTAACTTAAGCCAGTTTCCAAATGCTCTTGAAAATCCCTATTCAGCTTTATAAGACTTCGATTTGAAATGAAATTCAGCTGTATTTTTTTATTTACTTTTATCATAGACAGACAGTTATATGGATGCTTTCAATCAAGGACAAGTATATCTGATTGTATAGCTGATTTTTTCCAATATAAAGCTGATTTTTTTTTAATCCAAACTGTTATTTAGCAGGAGATGTAGTAGATAGTAAGACAGAATCCCAGTGGGATGTTTACTGTTAGCAGAGCATTTGGAGTGGTTCCCAACAGAAAGAGCTTTAGTCAGTGATGCACATTGGAACATAAAACAGGTTTTGCCAACTCTGCAAAGCTACAAAGTCCAAAGTATGAAATGCTGCGGAGCTGAGACAAGCACCAAGCAGATGCAGCAACCTTGTGTTGTGTGGCTAAACTGTTCTGAGCAAAGACATCTTATTTAGGGGCCCCAGCTCCCCGTGCCATTTGCTCAAGGGGCTACAGCCTGAGCAGGTGCATTTTAAACCACCTGAACAACCACCTGAAGGTCAACACACTGACTCCAGCAGGAAGAATCTGGGGAGAGCTATTTGCAAATTGTGTTTTCCCCCCTGAAACAGGAGTATTTGTAAAGGGCAAAGTGGTGTTCCCACCTACTTACAATCCATCCAAAGTCTTAAATGTTAGTGCCTACAAATGCTTTCACAATAAAGAGTTGTAGAGAATTTCTCCAAAGGTGCAGAAGAGACCGAGCCCTCTCTCAGTACACTTTTGTGGAAAGGTAGGTGGTTACATCACCTTCTTGGGATCAGAAGGACACAAGTGGGAGTCCAAACCTGTGGGCACAGTTAACAGTCTCCACTCTGATCTCTCAGAGTCATTCTGAAGCAGGAAAAACTCACGTTTTGTGGGCCAGAAAATGGGAACAAGAATGTTGGGAACATCACAGTTCTATTTTGGATATGTCTTCAGTCAGTCTAAATCTATCCTTCATACAAAGAAGAAAAGTAAATACATATTAATTCACTTACCAAAATGCAATTGTATATGAGGGGGACCACAAGGACTCTTTCTCTTCCCATATGTGTTCCATAAAGATAAAAGGTTGCTATTACTGCACTTCAAGTAGAGATTGATTGACTCACCATATGTAGGTTTGCTTTTAGATTAACATGCAGTTGAAACCCAGCAGGGAAGTTGCTCTAACTTCAGATCCTAGCCAGGAAGAAAGCCAGAACAAGGTGACAAGGTGATGGTGGTACAACCAAGGTGTTCCAGGGCACGGGGAGCAGCAGAACTTTAGGCTTATGTGGAATTCTGGGGTCAAAATCTGAGGTTTTGTTTTGTCCTGGGAAATTATATGCTGGCACTAGGATCTGCAGGAATGGTGTTCCAAGTTTTGACATCTGAATTTATTCCTTTTAGATCTCACCTGTAAGATTAGAATAGCAGAAAAACCAAGATAAAAGCTAATAAAACAAAGGACAAATAAGGCTAACTTCATATCTCTCTAGCAATATAGAGAAACATTTCTTGCATGCTCAGCTACTTAATGTTTCTGATCAAACATGTTTCTGTTAAGCACTATATTTTTACAATTTAAAAAGCAAGTAGAAAGACTCAGTAGAGAGTTTAAGGGATCTAATAATCTCTCTAATTCTCAGCAGGGCATTCATTTTCTATAGTCTTCTTCAATGGCAGAGCCTAGCTAAACTGGTTTATAAACCTCTGAAGGTGCTTAGCACAAAAGTAGCATCAAAAAAGCATGAGAAAGATAGGGAAGAGATATCCTTAACACCAGTATTGAATTTTCACAGGTTAAAGATGGACTTTCATGTTCATGCTTCAGTCTTCTGATGCCAAATATGTACAATTTCATACTTCCAAGTTCACCCCCTTCTGGGATGTTAAATTTTAAACCAATATTTCTCTATAATTCCTTGTCAGCTATTTTTTGTGTTCAAACCAAGAGGTAAACAATCTAGTGATTTGGTGTAACCTGAGTTCGTGAAGTTCATGCAGGGAGTGCCGTGACACCAAAAATTACTCCATGAAGGCATTTAGGCACACAGAAATGGGGGCTTCCAAGGTTTTTTTTTTAGTAGCTCTCCACAGCAGCTATTGGGGACAGAAGTACCCTTTTACAGAGGAGCGTGTGAAAGTACTGTACTGATTTACCCTGCAGTAATCAAAGGATCTTGAGCTTCAGCTCCTGCTGCTCTGTGCATTTCTTCGCAGCTTTCCCACCTGTGTCAGCTGCAGATCCTGTGTGTGCTGAGCTCCCCAGTGTCCTGGTCTATCATCCAATGCCCTGCTCTGTCACCAGGGCTCCTTACAGGAGCAGACCTTGCTGCTTTAACAGACAGACATTGAGATCAGAGTGGATCCTCTGTGGCATTTTCTGAGTGCACCAGAAGGCTGAACAGAAGAACCCAACTGAGACGCAAACAAGTCTTGTATGGTATAACAGAATTAGCAGGAAGACAATATTCACTGTGTAAGGAAGAAAAACAAAACAAACAACACTATAAGCTTGAAAACATTCGCCTCACTCTTCTGTGGTTTGAGAAATGAAGTCTAGCACGGCAAAACAAAAATCAGACCTGCTTTTAATCTGTGAACAGCTCTCTTGATGAAATCTGTCATGTTTCTGGCTTCGTTTTTTTCCTTGAGAAAAGAGCAAAAATGTTATTTTTCTTAAAGAATTTCCAAATGTTTTATCTTTATTAATGTTTCTATATGATACAGTTTATCACTGCAGGCAAATCTGTTTTGTTCATTAATTCTTCCATTGTCAAAACAGCATAACCAATAGTTTATAACATCATAAATCTTGGACATCAATCATAATATAGAGATTTCCTGTTATGTATAGGATTGTCTCTTCTGATGTGTTTGAAAGGCTGGTTAGGACTGTTCTTACGAGCAGTATAATATTCTGTATTGAAGCACTAAGCCTATTAATGGCATTTGAATTTTTGAGTTGCTTTTGTTGCTGATTGTGGTTTTCCAGATGGTAAGAAATTAATCACTTAGTTTAAATATTTTTTAATGCTCTTTCTGCAAGTCTCGTATTCGACATAAGATTTGGCAAGTCCTCTGAAGCTTGGGTTTCTAAAGATACAATCTTCAAGATCCTTATTCCAGCCTACTAAATTGCAAATAAGAAACAGAAAATCACTTGAAGGGACACGAAAAAGAGGACATTACAGAAGTGATTCATAGTTTAATTTCATTTAAAAATGCTAAGCAAAACGTAGCCTCACTATCTCAGTCTTCAAAAGATCCAGTTCAGTAAATATGGTCACTTCACATCTTTAGAAAGATGTATTCATCAGCTGTCATTCTTCCTTTAAGCAGGACACACAGAAAAAGATTGAGTGCTGCCACACCTGTAACACACATTTAAAGGAGTTGTTGCCTTTTCTTTGAGTTAACTTGAAGAAAGAGCAAAAAGCCAAAGTGAATGCCAGAGTGCTTCATGTGGCTTTTTCTTTCTTGATTTTTGTGCTATTAATGCTGTCATTTTTGAGCTTGACTGGGGAAGGTGAAGAGGAAGCCACTTAAGTCATTGCTGCATCTGTGCATATTATAGGATCATTTAAAAGCTCTGAAAACCTGTGGATCCCATTTGTTCCATTACACAGCTATAAGCAGCTCTAACACCACAAAAGCCAGAGCAGCTACAGAGCAGATCACAAGAATGGGGAAATGGGAAAAGCCAAGTGCTCCAAGTGACAGGCTTTTATGTTGGAAAGCAATGTCATCTGCAAATATTTAAGTCAGAAGAAGGGAGCAGAGAAAAAGCAATGGGCTTCAAGTCTTAAAAACTGATGATCAAAGGGGGATTAGATCACAGGGAAGTATCAGATTCAAATTGTGCAGTCCTACATAGCAGGTGTTTGGGTTCTAGTGGAACAAACACCATCTTGGGGTAAATCAGCTCCTCAAAAGTGTGTTCTTCAGCTGCTTAGAGACACCCTTGCTTGGTCAGAGGTCACCTCTATTCTGACCTTTGTACTTTAAAGTTCTGAAAATAACTGATTTAATAAAAGCCAGAACAGCGCAGCCAGTTGTGTAAGAACATTACATCAGATTAACTGCAATTAGCTGTTTTAGACAGCTGAATTTGCAAGCCTCCTTCAGCACCCACCCACCCCCAGCTGACATGCTGCCTAAAAGCCAGAGCTTACAGAAGCCACAGCCATCCTGCTCGTTTTGAAAGTATTATGAGAGTCCTGGATTATGTTCACAGGTAGGCTCTCATCACTCTAGAAACTGTTTTGTTTCCCCACTTCTCTGCCCTGAGTAAAGATGCTTTTCCAAAGCACCAAAGACCTTCTCCAGGCAGGAGATAGCTTCCCATGCATAACCAGGCAGTGTGAGGCTAACCCACAGCATTCAGCAATGTTCCAGCCATGCCAGAGGAATAGAGCACTCACAAACCTCAGTCCTCATTTTCCTCTCAGCTTTCTCTCCTTTACCTGGCATTTTCTTATCAATGCCTTCTCACCAGCCAAAAACATGAGCTGGAGTTTCTATCAGAATTATCATTGCAGACACTCCGTACATAATCACCAACCTGGCTGAACTGAAGAGAACAGGTAACAAAGGAGAACAATGATATCATTGATTATTTTTGTTTCTTGTTGGCAAAAATTGTGACAACTGATATCTCTTTCATTCCTATAGCTGATTTTGATCAAGACATCATGCTGAATGACATATTATGGGCTAAACTTAGAAGCAGTAACTAGGTTCTTTGTTTTGAGTTTTGTTTTGAATTTAAGTAAATATTGCATTCTTTTCTTTCTTCAGTTCTCAATTCTTGCCAGGCCATGTTCCTTCATTTGATATGACTTGCAGTTTGGAAAGAACATACCACTGTGGAGACATGAATACACACAGTTATGTTTTCTTATAAATTTCTGTATGTTTCCTTATATGTTTCCATATGTGCCACTATACCCTGCACCTATATATCCTCATATCACTGGTGTTGCTATCCCTGATGTTGTACACATGTGCAAGATATCTTCAGTTACCAGTACAGTATTTGTGAAGAAAAAGAAAGCTTTAGTCAACCTAAAAAAAAAGTAAGGAAGAAAGAAAAACTAATGCTCACTACATGCACTGCCTTGAGAATTCAGATGAACTTTCTGTACTTCTCTTCTTTTGCTTTGGAAGAATGTGTAAACCATGATTTTTAATAATTTACAAACTTCCTTGCTTTAATTTATTAACATAGGCTGACTGCACAAGTGCACTATTTTAACCTTAAACCAGAATACTAATAAAATCCCTACACAAAACCAGATATATTTAATTTCAGCTTTTATTGCACTATTATCCCAGTAGATCCCAAGAACATCTGATTGAAGTTACCTTAAAATTTCTGCACTTAGATTTGGAACTAAATAAACTCCACTGATCACAATAACCTTGAACTTGGGGGAATTCAGATCTAGATCCAGGCTTTGCAGCTGGATTCTATCCCAAGTTTAAATGCTACTCAGAATCAAAGTGTGTTGTGGCTGCACACACAGTTTACAGGAAATGTTCAATTCAACATTTTTGGTAGGTGTTTCATCCTTTAATTACTCCCAAATTTCTGCCCAGCTCTTCATACCAGTACCTGAATTCAGACTCTTGCTTTCTATCTGAACTGAGTAAAGCCTTAGCAGACACATCACTTCACTACAGAATAAACATTGTGGCACTGATTTGAATCCAGAATTCTCTGAACAACTGTTTCACATCTAAGTAATTGCACCAGCAGTAGTGGGGTCGCCTCTTTGTTTATATGGGGGGGTGGGGGGGTGCTGTTGGAATCACAGCCCATGACTTTATCATACAACATGAAAAGCCTTTGGGCTATCTTCTCAGCTGGGATAAATAAGCAAAGCTCTATTGCTTTCTGGGTGAATGAGATTATAATTCAAATCAGAAGCGTAGTGTTTGTTTATACCATAACAAAGTATTACAGAAGTGTGTGTCATAAGCCTTAAAACACTGCACTCAAGGACAGTAAAACCCACGAGTCTGAGCTTAGGTTTCAGTGACTTCAGTGAAGTTATGCCTATTTATTTCAGGATAGCAGTGTTGATGTGCATCAGCTGAGAATTTGGCTCTTTAACTCCAAAATTACAGCAGAAACCATTTACAGGGGGAGGGAGAAGGGGCTGGGGTGGGAATCAACTTGAGCACAGAGCTGTATGGCTGATAAATGGATATCAGCCATCTCTTCAAACAGGCAGGCCTGTTTCTCCCTAAAAACGAAACTAGAGAACTAATAAACACATGCAAAAGAATAATAAAAAAGATATGTACTCTCAAGGAATTTCCAATGTGTACACTATGCTTCACATTCCAATACAAAGCATCTTGACAGTAACATTTAAACAGTTTCTGATTTTATGTGCTTGCACACACAACCCTTGTGATTCAAAACAAATTGCTGTATAAAAAGCCTCTCAAAACAACCTATCCACTCATTTAAGCTGACAGCCTATGCTCACCTAAAAACAAAACTGCCCTTTCTTCCATGCACCCCAAAAGCATCCCAAACTAGACAGCAGTAATAAATTTAAAGGACAGTTTTTCCTGGTACCACATCCACACATCTCATCCCAGTGGGAGATGACACAATATGTAACATTGCTATGTTTCATAGTAATCACGTAAGAGAAGTCACATGTGGCACAAATGGAATGCATACCAAAGAGCAGAAGCATATGTTCAAATAAACCACTGGTTATGTCAAAACTAATAACTTGTTTGCTGTAGTGGACTCAACAGTAACAGGCCCAATGAGTCTAATGACTTTGCTACCCCTGCTTTTTGCTCCTCATTGAGCAGGCTGGAGCTGATGTGGTTTTTTTTCAGGGATTATGTTTATGCAATACAAACATATTGTTATTTGCTACTTTCTGCATGATCATTTTGGCATTCTTATGAGAAGATGATGATGGTTCTGTCTAAATGTTTGGGAGGATTATCACTAACATGGGAAGTTATTAGGTTTGATGCAATATAGAGAACATTCACAGTCAGAAAACAGCATCTTTCATTTTTAGGAATGGAGGTAATTGTGCTTTGTGACAGTGCACATCCTTAAGATGTTATGTATCATTGCGTACTTAAAAAAGCAGTACACTTTTTATTGATCTTTCAATTCCATTTTGATTTAAAATGCAGATCTTTCCCTCCATTGAAATCTTAGCATTTTTATTTTAAAATGTATCATAAAAAATCCATTTCAGACATATGCAGCACCATAAATTACTTTTTGTGGTTGAAACAGTATTCGCTTATGTCACGGGTTGAACATCCTCCTTTATTAGAATGCTATTTATTGCCACCAGCTGCAGTGCTTAGCTAGGAAAGTTCTTGACACCAGCGATTGCTTTTCAGCACCAATGCTTCCGGCTGCTAACGGGGGCTTCTATTGCCAAATGCAGCCACTCCCCTTAAACTGTTCCTTCTGGTACACAGACAGCTCCTGTCACTGTTACCCAGAGCAGGAGCCGGGAGAGAGGGATCGGATCTGAACCCACTGCTATGGAATCTCTTCAGCTATAAATCTCCTATAACTCTAAAAGGCCTTGCCAAATACCACTAGCTTGAAAGCTGTCAAATGTGCTCAGGAAATCTACCCATCAGTAATGGGTTTTTTTCAAAATTAAGATGCGGGTTCAGCTTGTGAGCAAAAGGTGTAACATAACAAGCCACAGATTTAGTAAAAGCAGGAGGATTTCTGTGTCTATCAGCTATCTAGGCAATGGTCTCTATTTCATTAGATTTTCGAGCAGGGAGAAACCAGACAAAGGTAATTACTCTTCTTCTGTTAAGAGCTGTTATTACTCCTGCATGAACAGCTAGCACTGCCTTTTTCTTTTGCCTCTCTGCCTATGGCAGCCAGGAGAACTAAACAGGAGCAATGTAAAAGTGGCAATGTCAACAGCTGTCCTACCAAACATTAAGTGTACCTCATACAGTAAATCTTCAAAGCAGTAGCATGTGTTCTGCTCCTGTGTATGCAAATCCTGTTATTTTATTGATATCATTTGCACACATGCCTTTTTCACAGCTGAACCCTTGAAAAGCCATTGCATATAATTGGGCTCAACTAAGCAACAGAGGCAATCAGTGACAGGAGGAGACTGAACTCCTTTAACATGGAAAGAATTCCTTTCCTCCCTCAGAAAAGAAACACCCAGTAGGTCAAAGAGGAAGGTTTCTCTGCAGTATAGCACAGACAAGCTTGTAATACAGATGCCTGAACCACTGGAATCTACAATTAAAAAAATAATAAAAAGTCCAGAGCCTTCATGAACATATTTTTTCTTTGTTTAAATAAATAAATGAGCAAATGTACATATATTTGTCTATATGTGTGTTTAAAATACCCTAAAACATTCAAACTAAAATCTTAGCAGGGTTAGACTCTGTCAACCGAGATAACTTGGCTGGCAAACATTCTGAAAATTTTTTTACTCACTGTGAAAACTGATAAAAGTAGGTGTCCTGTTCATCTTACAGACAGACTACCAAAAAAAAAAAATCATTCTTCTGGCTGTAAGGAAATTCCTTTACAGATTCAGAGAGTACAAGAGACATCTGAAAGTTGGAGTTATTTATGGGTCAAAATACAATTGCTCTTTATTTCTAATCTTTGTCCCTGCAAATAACCCAAAACTGTTGTTAACAAATTACTTTCTCTTTCATATCTTTAAATGGAGATAAGTATGTTTCCACTAAATGACTCATAAAAATAAACTGGCACAGCAGTTTGACCATAGTGTTACGTGTGACTGAGCAGCCTTCATAAAAATTACTTTTGCATCTGCATTCTCCTTGGGCCAGAGTTTGGGCCATACTCTGCCCTACACGCTATATCCTCATACAGGGAGAACACTTCCCCACCACTGGAAGAGGTCTGATCCATGACACCAATCCCACTCTAGCCTTTTCTTTGGGAAGTGCAAGACAAGATATGATAATGTAACATCATGAGGAATGGGTGTCTTAAACAACTCCGCTCTGTTCCAGCTGGACTTCAGCCAATTCAAATGGATAAGTGAGGGCCAACAGACATATTAGTCTAACCCTGTATTTAAAGCTAAGTTATCCCCTAAATGACCCTAGAGTCAATTTATAGATGCAGACACTAATGTACAATAGAGTTCAGAAATACTCTAAAGCCTAGCTTTGAAAATGCCTTGACACATGCCACTGGGAGCACCTCTAAGGGGGAAGAAGAGGGCAAAACATGGAGATGCTTACTTTCCATGTTTGTCCAGTCTCCTTTTTGGTGACTGTTTTTTGTTTTTTGAATTTCTTTTTGTCACTTTGTAATTTAAAAAAATCAAATGCATATATATAAACAATGAAAATGAAGCCTACCAATTTTAATTCTTACTACAGTTTAAAACCATAATTAATCCCTGCAGACAACTCCTCCCCTAAGGAGTTCAGTAGTTCAGCAGTATAACTCTTCCTCATCCCTCCAGATCCAAGAAATCCCCAGCTGCAGGGTGCACAAGCAGCATCCCTGTTGGCAGTGGGGAGCAGCAGGCCTCTCAGTTCCCCTCCTACTAAAGCTCTTCCTGGAGGAACACACCACCACCTTCCCCAGTAATGATTTTCCATGCTGTGGGGTAAGTAAGGCAAGCAAGCAGAAAGAAAATATGCACAAGTATTAATTCCCTACTCCTTTCTTGTACCTGGGATAGTAAAATAACAGGCAGAAGAGGTGTCCAGAATACAAATTGCACAAATTGTGTCTGTTCAGTTGGCTGCTAGGTTATGTGGAAATAAACTCTGTAGGATGTTGCTCTTGGTTTCCACAAAACTTGTGCTGCTGGAAGTTCTGAGCAGTTTGTCCTTCCTTGGTGTAGAGCAAACCTCCCCAGTGCTTGATCAGGATTGGGCTTTTCCCAAGTTGCCCTATATAGGTTTCATTCCCATTGCTTTAATTTTTATCTCACTTTATAATTATCAGTTTACCTAGATTAAGCTCCCACGGAAACCAAATAAGCTTTAATCAGTTCTCTCAATTGTCCCCAAAATATAATTTCAGAAACAACTTGGATTATCAGAGCAAGTTAATTATGAAAACAAGCTCACAAAAAAATTTTGAGTAACAAAAAAGACATGCAGATGCAACATCAACATCTTATGTAATTTTTTTTTCTTTCAGTCAATTAGGACCTTTGATGACATTTTTATGCCCAAGCTTCTTAAATGCATCTTGAAACAAAAGCTTTTCAATACAAACATGCTGATAATACATATAGCAGATAGCAAGTAAGTGTTGCAACTGAGAGGAGGGAGTTTTAAAAAGAAAATACTACCCAGTATTAAAGTGAGTTTAGTATATTTTATGGGAATTTCAATAAGTTTAGTTACATTCCTATAAATAAAGGTTATAGTTATGACAATCAGAGAGCTCTCTGTTGTCTGTTCATTAATTTTACTCGCTTTCTTGTAGAAGAGTTCACAATTATCCACAGCTTTCTTTTCCATGTAACACCATTTCCCATATAAACATACCACTTCAGTATTTTAATACTTGAGAGTGCCACTGTGCATTACCAGAGCAGTACGAGGTACATAAACATCAACACAGGACCCTGGTGCAGTAACACAAGTGGCCAGGTATTGACTTCCATGCCCCTGACTCGGGGAGAGTCAATAACAGTCTCCAGAGCAGTTGATTTACAAGCCAAAACCCTTCAATGATCTCTGAGTTAAATGCAAACAAGAAAGAGATGAAAGGCTGTTGTGGGTGCTCCCCAAAATGCAACTGGTCAGTGTGGCAAGCAGGACCCCCTTCCTTCATTTGCTTCTTTGCACACAATTATCCCCACCAGCAGCAATGGTCGAGGATGGCACCTGGCCACTGGATAAGAAAACATCCATCCCATTCCAACCACATCAGTTGCACCAGACATTAAAACAAACCAACCACCCCACCAGTCTGCAGACTGAGCAGTACAGAATTCTGAAGCCATGACTCCTTCAGCTACCCAGTACAGGTCCTTTTTATGCTGGTATTTCCAAATGCAGGGAAGTAGGGCAAGCTTTTCAAGTGCCTGGAGCAATCCATCTATCCACCTGAGAAGCTTAATTGAGCAGCCTAATTTTTAGATGCAAGAATTCCAACCTCCCATTAAGTCACTGTCGGAAAATTTCTAGAATCTTTTGCAATGGCCCATATTTAGTTCATTTATAATTATCCCTAAAAAAATTTATCACAGGAGCAATTTAAAACCAATGGCTGGATTTTCAACAGTAAGGCAGAGGGATGTACTTCAGGTTTTGGCTGCCTAACTTGAGAGAGTTAGATGGTCATGTTTTCATAACTGCTCTGCATATACTTTGAAAAATATTAAGCCTTACCTGAGTGCTTTAACATTAAAAAAAAACAAAAAACAAACAAACAAAAAAATATATATATACATTGAATCAAAACAAGTTCCTGCCTATTGTAAATACCTTTTTTCAGGTCACCTGAGGATGTCAAATTTGTCCAGTTGCTTTGTGACAAGCATACAAATGGGGCAGACAGACCACAGTCACATGTTGTTGAAACCTCATGGCTACAGACATGCCAACCAAGGCAAGAACAGTCCAAGACATCAGTTACTCAAACCAAGTAAAACCATACAGTATCCAGGTATTCCTTAAAATTCTAGAATCCAGAACAAATTTTCCACTCATGGGAACTGATAACCTTCCATACTCAAGCAATCTAAACAACTGCCTGAGTGCATGGGTGATCAGTTATCTTTAGAAGAAAATCATCCTGCAGAGAATGAAAAAATAATTTAAAAGACAAAAACAAAAAGAGAAAAAAAATGAAGGAAGAAAAGAAAAGAAAAGAAAAGAAAAGAAAAGAAAAGAAAAGAAAAGAAAAGAAAAGAAAAGAAAAGAAAAGAAAAGAAAAGAAAAGAAAAGAAAAGAAAAGAAAAGAGAAAAGAAAAAACAAGACAAAGGATGTGACTTAGAAGAAAACATGGTTTTGCTATCTTTTTGGGAGACCAAACTTGGACAATAAACAGACACATACAGACACTACTCAGGAATTGCGAGTTCATTTTGCCAGATAAATGTACACATATTTTACTTGGATCCAACCAGAAACTAAAAATTAAATGCATGCAACAATACAACAGAGCGTCTGAATGCTCTTTGGGCCTGCAAACTTACATATTGAAAAACTTCTATTTAAATAGCATTTCACAAAACCGAGCTGCAGCATCAAAGAACAGTGCATAGGATTTAAAGTGAAGAAGGACAAGTCTGTTAATGGGAAAGAGGGACCATACTATGGGAGCTGGCAGCCAAAACCAACAACCTTGCTTTCACTAGATCTCAAAGAATAATATTTAATTTAAGTACTGGCATTATAGAAAGCCACAAAAAATGAGACTCCCAGTGCTGGAAGTGAGAACATATTTCATCTCCAGCCAGAATAGCATATCCATTCCAAAGCTGAGTTACTGGAAGTCTTCCATTGTCACCAATCTTTCTTTTTTTTTTTTTTTCTTTTCATTTTATGTCCCTCTTATTTTCAAAATGACTGAGCAGTCATTTCCCATGTAACCCCAAGAATGAGAAATACACAATACATATGTTTATTAGTTTCAAAAATATAAAATATAAAATTCAATTCTCTCTAAAAAAATTATATTTAGCATATACCACACTGCTGAAATAAGGTAAGCATAGTTTCAACGTTTTTAATTTCTCCAGTATTCTGAAACTCCTCTGGGAAAGGAAACAAAAGGAAAAAAGTTTTTACAAATCCTCCAAATACTATACCCATACTTTAGTAAACAAATGATGTTATAATTATTATTTTGAGAATATTACTATGCTGCAAGAAAAGCACAGCAGATTAGTTAATCCTTAATATTAGCTAAACAAGAAACACTGCTAGATGCAGTATTTTATTAGTACAAATATAAGATTTTATGTCTTCTGACAAACTTGGACTAGATTTTTATTTAAAGAAAAGAACTTGTCGATCATTCTAGGAATACAAATTGTTGTTTAGAAAGCAAAGTGTCATTGGTGTACTTTAAAATGTTCATTAACAATCGTAAGCCAGAAGCAGTCACCAAATAATCATGACTACAGAAGAAAGATGTGTACCCACCAGGCTTTATTAGAGTTGCAAATCACAAGCAATGGACTGATTCCCAATTTATTGTTTGTTGTAAACAAACTTTAGGAAAAACAAAGAGCTGAAGGCATCAGTGAAACACTGTAATATGCTTCAAGTTAAGTCTTTCAAAAGGGAATTTCTATCTAAAGATATAAGCAAAACAATTTTCAGCATATAAATGTGCACTCCAAGCCAGGTAAGAAATAGAAAAACCCTTTTAATTTGTCCCACAAAGATATTTCCTTTGTTTTTCTGGTTTGGTGAATACTCAGAGTATATCATGAGTTTCTGTTTCCTTGAGTGCTGCAGTTAAAGAGACTTCCTTTAGACTAGTCCAGATAAATTCTCTGGCTGGCTACTGCAATAGGTTTACCCAAACCCCAGCCAGGGACACCATTTGAAATGTCCCTGTAGAAGTAAGAGCAGACGAGGGTCTCACACTAAAGCACTGCATTCCCCTGCCAAATCCCGGGACACAAGTGAGGGTGTTGGCCACCCCTCATGCAGGCTGTGCTCACCTTAGAGCTGAGCTCACTGAAAGCTGCCTGGCAGCTGAAAGCCTGGGTGGGATTTTCTCTTGACCTTTAAAGCCAATTGCCTGCTGAACTTCCAGCTATTTACTGCTGCTGCAGGGAGGAATGATATTTCCTTGTAAAAGTCCTTCTGCATAAGAACTGAGGTCTGCATGGTGTCAACCCTCTGCTGAGAGCTGCAAACACTCATGTGTTAATTGCTTAATTGCTGCCCTGATATTACTGGGGGGAGGTTGCCCTGAGCTAGTGTTTTATAGAATCAAGCCCAAGGGTTGCTGCAATAACTAAGAATAAAGGGAGTCCATAAATAAAGCCCTCTTCAGACAGAGCAAAGAGCTATTTAGTTCAGCCTCTCTCTGAGTGGCTAATGGAGTATATTTGAGGCAAAAGCATAGGAACAGAAGCTTATTGTACAACACACGTATATAAACTATCCCTACAATCCCTAATGCTTTCTTCAGCTTAGGAAGCTCCTGAGCTAAAAGGAATAGATTCTTCTCTTTTCTTAAATCTTCCAGGCTAAAAAGCAGCCGGTAGTAGACCTGCTTTCAATAAAGCCAACACACAAAGGCCCTGGGTGCTGTGAACCTGACAGCAATTTACAGCCATTTAGAACAATGAGCAAGTCTATTGCCAATACACA
The DNA here is from genome assembly GCF_052056855.1 of Sturnus vulgaris. Taxonomy (NCBI): domain Eukaryota; kingdom Metazoa; phylum Chordata; class Aves; order Passeriformes; family Sturnidae; genus Sturnus; species Sturnus vulgaris. The sequence goes on along the minus strand of NC_142248.1, from coordinate 18,381,147 downwards.
CTAGAAGAACATGATAAATGCAGAGCAAAATTTAACATTTCAATCTGGATTATTAAAGAAAACAGTACTTCATCCATCAAATTTATATCTGTCCTATCTGGGTATTTATCAGCATAGTTCTGTGCTACATAAGCAGAGCAACAAAGGCAGTGGCAGTAGCTCCATAAGCTTTGCAATAAACTTGCTCAGTGTCTATCTGTGCAGAGGTGTGCTTAGCACAGAGAAGCTTTTACTGCCATGTAACTCCAGCTAGTCCTCAGCATCCATCAGGCATGACAAGTTACTTTGTAAGATCAGGTTGCTCTTGCTAGTGCATGCTTCCAGGAGCACAAGAATTAAACCATTTCTGAAAGAACAAAATGCCTGGGGTTGGGCTTCAGGTGGGTGACAGTGCTGCCTGCTGTCCTCTCTGTTACATGGTACACTCTCTGATGCGTGCTTAGCTCCCTGCAATACACTGATATGCATATAAAGTTCACTATTCTTTGGTAAGAATAATTTACAGGCACTGTATTATGTCCTATGAGAAAGAAAAGACATTGTACTTAACCATGAATATGCTAGGGAGTTAATTTTAAATTCCCTTACTGTACACATCACATGATATTTTTTCAATTAAACTGATTCAGTATCAGAATAGAGCATAACTATGTTTCCTTGAGTACTCTCACAGGCAGTTGAACATCTGGAGGTAAAAAAAGCAACAATAGAAAAGAAGAGTTGCCATACAGATTCTTCATATCAAGCTGAACAAAATTCCATAGTCCCTATATGCTGCTTGAAAGTAAATATCAAATATCTCTGAGAAAAGGAGCCATAGGATTTGAGACTATGAAGATAGAACAAAAGGTTATGAGAATGTGTAAATATGCTCAGAAGGAAATTCTAAGGCGTCATTGTTGTCATCTGCAAGATGTGTTTCTCTTCTCGGTTCCAGCCTCTGTTGCTTTTAGTGTAAAGTGTGTGTTACATTTTTGCTGGTACTTACACTGTATGCATCTCAAGGGTTTGCTTATTCTTAATTAAAATTAGATAAATGAAGTTTATCCTCAGAATTTTTAGTGTCTTCCAAAAGCCACTGTTTTCAGGAAGAGAACTACACCAAGACAGAAGTGAGAAAGAGTATAAGGAGCGTGGGGAAGCAGAGACAAAGAAAATAAAAAAGGAATTATCTGAATAAGCTCCATGTCCTACCAGCTTAAAGGCAATGAAGGATTTTTCATTTATTGCCATGGTCCACAGGCACTTCCCAAAGCTGTAACTTGCATTCATTTTTTTACATATTTTACACATAAAGTAATTCTGCCTCAAACATTGTTGACTTGTACAAGTTGGTCCTGCTCAGCACATCACCGAGGGTCTCAGTGACCTTGGCTGAATTGCAATGGGGAAGTTTTACACTGGTGAGTTGTTTTGGAAGGAAATAAAAATCATGAGTTAGCTTTTTTTGCACTGTCAAACACCATTCCATCTTTTCTCATCTCTCTCACTTTTAACAGGGGTGGTTATAATAATCACACTTGCAGCTGTTACTTCCTATGCCCTTCTCTTTATGTAGGTTCCTGTATATAAATGCAAATAAACCTGAGGTCTGCTCTTACCTGAGATGGCACTGGGGTTATTTTCAGAATCAAAACAGTGCTTGAAATTCAGGAGTTTAATGTTTTTAAAAGTTTCCTTCCAAATCAGTATCCAGTTGTCACATATCTTATACTTTTTTTAATTGTCTCATTGAACATTAATGAATTTTCAGGAAGGAACCATGTAAAGGCTGTAATGATTAGTGTTATTAAATGATAGCGTCATTTCTGTAAAAATAGGCTAATGATGTAGCCAAGTTTATTCAGTTGTCAATGGGCCAAATGAGACATAATGCCTCTGAATCCCAACTCACAGATGATCACTCAGATCAACAGCTCCTTGGTGCTGTTTCAGAAGTACCCTGTTACCCCTTTTCTGCCATACATTTAGCATACAGCACTTTCATGCTGGCTTCATCTTGATATTTGATTTTCAAGATTCAAGCTAAGCAGTTACCTGTCTCTTCCAAACATGTATTTGAAGATGCATTAGCAGAAAGATATGAATGCTGAAGTGAACAGCAGTTTACAACTGTTCTCATGTATCCAAATGTTTTCTATGCCTCATACACTGAGACTAATTGGGACATTTTGAGAGTGTCTAGCCAAATTCTGCTGTGACATGAAGTGAAATGGTTTGCAAGTCTTTCTCAAAGCTAAACTCAGTTTTGACTGAGATCTGACACTGTGCCTTTGTATCATTAACAGTTAAGAGCTTCCCACAACCTATTCCTGGATATATGATATTGTATTACAGAAATGGCTGAAGCCCCCCACTTACAAAGGTAGGCAGTGTAAAATAAGTTTAGATAACACCCCCTTGCCACTACAGCAGCCTTCTGGAATGCAGAAACCCCATGATGGAGAAAGCAAACAATGTTAAACGAGATGTACCCAGGGAGCAGGGTCATGGTGTGGTCCTCTCCTCTAGTGGTCATTGTCCAGTGGATGGATTGTTGATGCTGTGACATCCATGAAAGAAAGGTAATGGTTTGGCCAGCAAGTGTAACTCCACTTGCTCTTCAGATTCTGCAGCCTTGAACTGCAGCTAGCCCACTGGGTATAAAAATACAGTGCTTGGTTCAGTTTATTCTTTTAATTTAAATGGACTCAGAAGATGTATTATCACTCTGGATAGCAACACAGGGGCTAAGAGCAAATGGCTTGGTCTTCTGCAGGTGGGGTACAGTTTCCATCCTTTAATTGCCAGGATAGGACTGAGGGCTCAGGTTCTGAGACTCAGAGCAATGCCCACAGTATATATGAATGACAGGAGGATTTTGCTCAGTCCTATTTCATAACAACTCTTCAGAAACTTTTGCTTGGTTCACATGCACTTTTCAGCAGTGTGATCCTTAGTCCCCAAGAATAAGAAGCCTGTGGGAGTGCAGAGGGAATATATATGTTTTTCCCAGACCTCTCTTGGACAGAGCCCAAATTCCTCAGTGTAGGAGGGCCATGAGGTTGAGATTTGGGAAAAAGGTTCTGACAGACACAGCCAGCTGGATCCACATGCACAGTTCCTTCCAAAGATGAATCAGAATGAAATGATTTTACATGTTTTTTCGTTGTCCTTCCCACCTTGTAAACATTCCTAAAGCCTGTCTGCAAGCCCTGCATAAAGAAGTGCTAATATCCATATGTCAGTACTGGAAATGGTTTTTCCCACACCTAAAGAGCCAAGTTCATCCCATATGTAATTCCCCTCACTTTAATAGCTTTGCAGGAGGAAAGACACTGGCCCAGTAAGTCCACCCAAAAGCTGCAGATCCTGCTGAAAACAGCTGTCTACCTTGTGAGGGGATGAATCACCACAGACCTCAGCTGCTCGGGCCTTTGCCACAGATTCCTCCTCACTTCTGTGTGCAATTCTGCCTGCAAATCTCAAAATTATCTGGACACCAGCTGCTTCAAAATCTTGAAAGCCTCATTTTAAGAGAAAAGGACAGAACATCAGCCCTTACTCTCACTTCCTAAACTATGTCCATTGAATGTGTATCTGTGTTGTAGTTATACTTTATTTATCCTACTGCAAGGCATTTCTTGATTAGCTACAATATCCAGCAAGAATTTTTATTCTTTCTGGTACATTTCTTGATTTTCAGATAGCAGCAATGAGTATCCACCCTTCTTTGCTCTGACAGCTACACACTAGAACCAGGATGTAGGTCAGGGTGAACCAATGCACCTAGAGGTATTAAATTGCTTCAGTGTCTGACCAGTAAATCTTTATCCTGTGGTCAGGAAAAGCTGAATGCCAGCTTTGCAGTAAAAATGGACCAGCAGGGAGTTTCAGAGAAGCTAGTGGGAAAATTTTCATAGGATCATGAGGGAATGTTATTTAACAAATTCTCTTCTATTACAATGATTCTGTGACCCTGGTGATGCCTTCCAGTCTTATGTTGCTATAAATACCTTGCCTGAGAACTAATTCCTCTTGACAAGCTGACAGAGATTCAGCACACAATAAGGCATGTCACCAGTTAGTTTATATTACGGCTAGCATTAGCATTTGGTTTTTGCTTTCTGTTACTGTTGTTCTGGACAACAAGGTACTGTCTTTAATATTACCTGTTGAGAATTTTATTTCATGAGTAAATAAACTTGCAGCTCCTTCAACAACAGATGCTCTAAATTAAAAGACCTGAAAGTAACATTCCTATTCTTCAAGCAAATAGCGCATTCTAGGATCCTAAATTATAAATGTAATTATAAATATGTACAAATTCCAGTTAAAATAATTTGCTTGGAAGTTCACCCTTACGAGAATTATAACATCAAGCATGACAATTAATCTTAGCTAAAAAATAGTAGAGGAAGGGTCTTCAGAATTAATGTAGATTGTCATTTTAATCACACTAGACCTTTTCTAAATTTGCTTTTGTGATGGAATAAAACATGAGACAACGTAGTTGTATGAAAATTATTTTCCACGAGCTGTGCTGAGAAAGAGATAAACAAGATAAATCTGACACTCTCACGGATATTGAAATATATACACACAAACCTATTGCTATTTCCTGACAGGGAACACAAGGAGGGAGAAATAGAGAAGTTAAGGTGAAACTATCTATTACTGATTTTCCTATGCCCAGATTGGGTCATGAGGAAAAGTCATTTTTGCAGCCAGCCTCTCTCATCCTGCTCAACGAGTAACACCTTTCTCTCTTCCATGGTACTCTCTTCTTGCATGGCACTCTGTGTGGTGTGAGATTAGGGCTTCTTCAAGGTGTTCTTTTTTCTTCCCGTTTTTCCTAATGAGACAAGGCAGGGGGTTGTCAGGATTTTACCAGACAATAATACAACTATTTTTTTTTTACTCTAAATACATAAATACCTCCTTCTCTGCATGTTGTGACACAAATCCCTTAGCAAAAATTTCATTTCATTTTTCTTTGCTCTAGCTATCTAAAAGGTATCCCTAAGCACCTAAAATCCTAATCCAAAGGTCATCTCTTCTAATTTAGGCATCTAAATTTGTTCTGTAATTAATGCACTCTTACCATCGTATCTCACCTACCATACATTTGTCTCAGGACCATCCTCTTCAGCATATTTCATCTATTCTAAGATAAATTAGTTAAAGAAGTGGACTGCAGAATAAAAGAAGGTGACTAGTACAGACTGGATGTCTGACTTTTAGACAACCAAAATTAAAAAATATCAATACCAAGCTTTGTCCAGTTTCTTTCTGTTTAAGTCTTCACATGATTATCTATATGAAGTATTTTAGATTCTAAATTGAAAGATCTTTTTTGGCCCAGAATATACAGATTACAGTAGAAGACATCCCTTTGCACGTGCCAGCAATCAATTTCAGTCGTTTATTTGAAATTCTGAGTAGCTTTTCTCTAGATTTGCTCTACAGCCAACGAAGGAAGGCAAGTACCTTAAGAGTGGTGTCTCTGGGTGTGCCTGCCTTTCTCCAGTGACAACAGAGGGAGACTGAAGCTTCTACAGTCCCAGTTCAGGTACTTCAGTTAAATGATGGGATGAATCCATGTATATCAGCTGCAGTGCTGGGGCTTGTAGTAAATTTGAAGTGCACGTTAAAATCTTGCAGCTATAACATAAATCATATGTGTCAGTTGTGTTTGTGTGAGGATACATGTGCTTCATGTATGCATGCACAGTTTTTGTATGCTTCTACTACAACAAAGTAAAACAACATGGTAGCATTGTCTGTGAAACAGTGAAGCCAGTTTTCAGAAAGATGTGGAAAACCTTCACATGCAGACCTCAGCTTAAATTATTTCTGAGAAGTGAGCTTTATCCAGTTACATAAAGTGGAATAATACCTTGAGAGCCAATCAAATGCAATATTGCATTTCCTGTTTAACTATAATTATAGGGTGAGACCATTTGACTTGATAATAACAATAACAACAATAACAATAATAACAGTAGCAATAAAAATAATAAAAAATAAATAAATAAAGCAGCCTCTGTAAAGACTTATTGCCAAGACTAACATTGTCAGTGACATCCAGGATCACCAATGGTTACAAGCAGTGGACACAAAATGAAGTTGTCTGGTTTTGACAACAAAATATTCTGCATTTAGCAAAGGCATATGTTTCAAACTCAAATGACTTCACTTCAAATTAAAGCAAAAAATGTTTTGAAGTGTCGTCATTTGATAATCATTTGCTTTAAAATAAGCAACAGATTTCTATCTAATGCGATCCACATCTTTAACAAGTTAACCAACATTGTGACAAACAAAAAACAACTTGTTCTAAAATATAATTCCAAAATAAATTACTAGCTGTTTTGTTGTTGTTGTGCTCTGTTTTCCTTTTTTGGCTGCCTGTAGAGCTCCCACAATTTTTTCATTGCTACAATGACAAATGCTATGAGAAAAGACCTGGGCCACTGCCAGAAATCTACTCTAGACTTCAGTATATGTTTCTGCTTTCAAGAGTCAATTGTTTTCCTTCTCTCCCAGGGGTCACTTGCTACCTTATTACCAGAAAGAATGACCCCTTGACAGCGCAATTGAGATCCAGAAATTCAACAAAACTGTAACCCCTCCAGTGGCATCAGAATTGTAATCAACAGCAGCGGGTCTGGAAGACAAATGTACTTGTATATAAGGCCACCATCTTAGAAAGTGGCTTCTCTACTTGCAAAGAAACCTATCTCTATTTGGTTTCTTTTGATATTTTTATTACCCCTTTCTTGTAACCTTTTCATTGCTAGTGCTCTCAAGGCAGGAGTGTTTTCACAGCATTGGAATTACCTGTGCTCATTTTACACAGTTTGCTGCCTATTCCTTCTCTTGCAATCTGTGCTGTGAAGCACATGACTAGAGATGGGAGCCCCCAGTCTTTATGGATTTCTTCTCTTACTCAGCTTAATTCACTAGCAGAAGAGTTGTTCCTTCAATATCCTTATTGCCACGTAAGAAACACAAGTACAGAATCTCCAGCCTGGAAACCACAGAGAAGAATGAGCTTGAAATATTAAGGAGAATTTTACAGAAAACATACCTTGCGCTTGCAAAGTCATGCACTGAAATAGTGTTATAACATAATATTTCTCAAATATAGTTATTACTAAAAGTATTAAACTTATTTGCTGGATCCTTTTGCATACACAAGAGCCACAAAACCAAAGTTGTTTCAGATAAATATAGACAAAGACATTCTCCAGCACAAGACTGTAGTCTAGTTCTTGTATTGTACATGTGGAACCCTTACCCAGAGTCCTGAGGTTACCAAAAACTGTGCCTCTAAATTGCCTAAATGTTTGGAGTTCTTTTAATGTAAGCAAACTTTCAGAAAATCTCAGTGTGAATTAAAGCTTGAAAAGTTTCTTATTCTGCTGATTTTATTACCAGAATTACTTGGCATGTGCGCTAGAAAGAATATTTTTAAGACCATCCAACCACATGGTAGAAAACAAGGTACCCATGAACCAAAGCACTGGTCCCAGATGCTCTGCCATCTGACTATCACTACACGATATTGGGAAATACTTCAGATAATTGTAGGAGAAAGTTCCTCAAGATATGCAAGGATAAAAAGATCTAAAAAACAGATGAAAGCAGACAGTGTGGCAAAACACAAGTACACAAAATCCCAGTGCCTTTAACAGAGATTTGGGTGAATGCAGGAATTTGCAGACTGGAGTCTTCAAACAGCATCATGGCTTGAGGTACAAAACACCCAGCAGCAGACTTCTGCTGAACATGCACTGGAAGAACAAGAAAGCATGAGGTCAAAAAAAAAAATGGTTCTGCTACCTTTCTTGGACATAAGTCACCACATTTTACAAACAAGAAAATAAAAGGTATTAGACCCCCAATGATCACTGAAAGGAGCAGCAGATGGCCAGCCTCGCACCTTCAGAAGAGGAGCAGCACAAATAGCAAGAACGGGGTTTGCCCTACACTGTCCTCCCCATGAGATGTCACCATAATGCAGAGAAGGTGCCAAGTCCTTGCCCAGCTTTCCCTGCTGAGGCACAGCAGTTCTGCTGCAGACAGGCCAGAGGGAGGAGGCTGTGAAAATGGCTCTGCTACCCCAGGAACCAGGCTGGGGTCTCTGGTAAGAGCAGACGAAGTCATGTTTTGAGTTTTATGCTGCTGCCTTACAGCAAGCTCCGTGTGACTGAGCTCTTCCCCTGTCAACAGCCACACTGTTGAGGAGGCAGAGTTGCTTCACACCTGTGTTTTACTTCTGCAAATCGAAGGGCAGGATTGAGGCCCTAATTAATAACCAAATGGGGAAAATTGACAAGTGCTTCTTTTGGCAGGAGTATTGAAAAACATATGGCCTCTTATTTTCTTACATATTAGGTCGCATCATTTTAATTTCTATCCAAAAGCCCAGAAGCAAGTTACGTGGATTCTCTGTACATGTTTAAGTACCATACATTAAAAATAACATGCTGAAATAATGCTGTCAAGGTATGAGACCTACCTGACTGATGGAAAATTCTTCTCTAAAGAGCAGCTGTAAGCTTCTCTTAAACAGAATGAAGGAAATCTAAAGATAATAATGAATAAGAAAGTAGCTTCTTCTGCCAGACCCATCAAGTTAAATGGCTCTTTGTATTGTTCAAAATGTGTATAATATTGTGTTCTGTGGCAGAGGGTAAAGAGAGGGAACTTCCAGTGATGTATTGATGAAACAACAAATAAAAATAATATTTTGACAGAGAGAGCTCATCCTATTAAAAAAACAAAACAAAACAAAAAAACCCAACATTTCTCTCATTTCTCTGACTCAGACAGAAATCTCTTTATTGAGGTTACACATGGAGCCTCGCAGTAATACTTAAAGGAAATGTGCCATTTGTAACAGAACATGCAGAATGACTAAAGACCCTAAGTGCTTGGCATCAGTTGAGCTTAGTTCTAAATACCTATGATAGACATTTTTGGAATACGTTTCCTGAAAGTAATATCAGGGATTTACTTCAGCAGTAGCTTGCACATGCTGATAGGTTGAATTGGTGCTCATATACCAATACAAAAAAGGATTAGCTTCTGATAACGTGCAAAGTTTGGGGGTTATTTTTTATGCCAGTATTGGAATTTATTTGCCCTCCTGATGAAATGTTTACCTCACTCTGCCTCATTAATATTAACCTCACAGATCAACAGATCTTCATATCGACAGAATAGAGAAGTCAATATCACCTTATTATTATTTAATAAGTATTTCATTGTCAGTAACTGAGTGAGAACAAACATCTGTGCAGTATAATGGCATGCACTTTAATTTTGCAAGGTTACTGTCTTGCATGTTTGACAGAAGAAAGCCAACCCATAGTAAAAATCCCCCAGTAATATCAGTGTATAAAATGACAACATGTTGAAGGACATTTAAATTGAACAAAACAGGGTTTTTTTAGTCCCAGTTTTGATATACAAATGTTGGATGTGTTTTACTGTGGCTTCTGACTATGATTGATAGGAGATGCATCAATTTCAAGGTTTGTGAATTTAAGTAAATTGTTGTCAATGGTATCACTTCTTCTTTTTTGTATTTTTTTTCAAATTATCTCCTTACAGAGAATAGAGTATTACAAACTGAGACAGGATATACATAAAGCATCAATTTAGCTTGAATATCCACTTACAATAGTAAAAAGAAAATAGTTGTGATAAGAATGTGAGTACATCAGAGTTGTTCAGGAAACTCCAGAGTATTTAAAAAAAACACTGCTTATGGTTTTTCTTCTAAAGAGTTTTTGCTGCTTCTGTTTGGAAAATACTTTGCTTGCCTTTCCTTTCAAAGGAAAAATATTTATTAAAAAAATATAAATAGTAGTAGTAGATCTAAGATATTTCTTTTATCTTTGTACTAGGAATGTAATTCCATTAATTATACATTATTAAAAAATACTCTTATATATTAGGGAAAAAAGATAACCAAACTTGTATAAACTCTTTTCAACCTGAGGGGAGTTTATTTACCCTTCTTTCCTTCATAGTAATGCTTTACTTGACTAAAAAGCCTGAAAAGCTTTCTTTAAAATTGTGCTTAAACATCATACAGCAAATATTGCTATGGATCCAGTGCTTTCAGAAATTAGCTGTTTCTGAACATAAACTAGTTTTCCCTAGGTTGCTTCTTATCTGATGATGTCTGACTCAGGATGTGGTGAAATGCACAGATACTTTTTGCTGCTTTCCAACACAGAGTCATGACTCGTTTCCATGTGTAAGTGTATTGTGTCTATACATCTACACGCCTGTCTGTATGCATAGAGCAATGTATATGCTGTTTGTGTGTGGGTTTGGTTTTAACATCAAATTCTATAAGTGAATAAAGATACTATCTTCATTTTACTGTTCTCCAAAGGGGCAACATGGAATGGATTCTGTAAATCTAACTATACATGTTGCTGATTAAAAGCTGATGGTAACAATTAATATACAAGGGGACAGACTAGTTTTTCTTCTAACATTTTTTTTTGAGAGAACAAAATGAAAATTAGACAGAAAAGACCATTTCCAGATGTGACTTTATAGGGCTCGATTTGAAGCACTTTTGTTATCTCCTTAATAATGCATATAAGAGTGCTCATGTGAAATGTTTGTTAAAACTCTGTCCTAGTAGATATTTGTGCTTATGAATTGATTCCTTATCCATATTTTATGGAGAAGTAGCTCGGCACTGGATTACAGCATATTATTTTCCAAACTCCTTATTAGACTCTGCATATCTCTCTACTGTGCCTCCAGGCTTAAATTAAAAACAAACTTAAGAAAAATTTAAAGAGACAACATTCAGAAACTTATGTTTTTACAAAGCTTCTGAAAGTTCATAATTATTTTTGTCCCTAATAGGCCTGCCTTTGAAATAATTTGATGGCTAGGTTTATAAATTCGCATGGAAAGATCTGGCATTCCACAGTCATTAAGGGGAGTATATATCACAAAAATGGTTTTGCATATAAATAATGGTATACAGGATTTGGCTTAAATTGTCTGCTTTCATTTGATTTTTTTTCTCTGAGATAATTTGGAGGGAAGCAGGAAGATCAAATTGAACACAATTTGGAAATGAAACTTGGATAATTGAGCTAAGTAGGTTGAACTTGCCAGTCACCTGTGACCTCTTCCTAGTGACACGTCGTTTCAAACAGCTGAAATGAGAGGGCCTGCACTGAATTGCACAAAATAAATACAGCGAGTGGAGTTTCAGCCTGGACCCATGTCATCCCTCGTAGTCTGCTCCATTTTTACTGAAGGTGGAGGGACTCGAGCACCACCGCCTCGGGAAGGTGTTTGGCCACCGGGCGCGTTCAGAGAATTTGGTGGAGGGGAGCAGGATGGGCACTCTGGGGGGGCCACCGTGCAGGGTGGAGGGGGAACACAACAGCACTGGACCTGTAAGAGGTGAGAAATTGAAGCTCCACAAGTAAAGGAGCTCACCCGTGGTAAGATCTCCTTTATAAACCGCTGCAACTGAAAGTTTGCGATCGTCCCTGTGTGGGAACCTAATATTTGGCTGTTCATTTTGAAGCGATTATTCAAAACACCTTGGCAGCTGAACCCTCCCTGCTTTCAGGATAATTATTTCTAATCGTGATTGGCAATAATAGTAATTGCCATATTCAGCCAGCACCCAGCTGTAACGATTTTTCTTTATTATTATTATTTGGGTTAACAATCGCCACTGACAACAATGTCTCCCGACCCTCTTCTCCCTCCCTCAAATACACAGGGAAATGAGTACCAATGCTCTCAGCAGCCGTCGGGCGGGCGGGGACAGGGGGTGAGCAGAGGGTGGCAGTGCGGTGATGGGGCCGGGTCCCTGCCGGGGGGCTGCTGTGGAGGATCGGGGGAGACCCAGGCTGCCGCAGCCTTCCCCCAACACCATCCCCCGGCCTTCCCCCTCCGACGGAGCAGGGGCTGCAGCCGCGGCTGTAACGAGCCTCTTAATAAACCTCCGGGTCGATGATGCATCGCTCGCTAGTGAATCTTCGCGGGTTTATTTATTTTAACTAAATCGCCCAAATGGATCGCAGCTCTGTGTTGACTCTGGCGAGAGGCGAGGCGGGCAGCCGGGGGGGCTGACAGGTCGCCCGGGGGTTGCGGCGTTCTGTGCGTGCAGGCGCTCTGAACTGCCCGCCGCCCCCTCCGGGAAAGGCTCCTACGCCACGGTGACCGCCCCCCTCCCCTTCCTCCTCCTCCTCCTCCCCCCCAGCTCGGCCGCAGGCGCCCTTGTAAGGAAGAAGCGAGCGCAGGCACCGGCTGGAGCGGAGCGGGCACCCCCGGCCAGCTCGCCGGGAAAGGCGTGGGGGGCGAGGGAGGGAGAGGCGAAAGATGAGTGATTCAAACAGGGGTAAAAGCCGGCCCGTTAGACACTGCCTCAAGATGACGATCACTAGAGAGAGGTGAGGGTCAGAGCTCTCCCAGCCAGCCCAGGGGGGGCGAGAGGTTCCCAGGGGGACCCCTCTGCTCCAGGGACAGCCGTGCAGGGAGCGGCCACCCCCTGGTACAGCGCTGATGGCAGAGCTAGCCCAGCGCTTCTCCTCTTGCCCGCTGAACTTCACAGTGTTTCTCGTATTATTCAGCTCACATCAGAGTCGAAGTTTGGGCCGTGGCGATGCGGGAGTCTGGGGTATCCCCCGAACCCGCTGGTGCCTCACGGCCAGCGTGCCAGCAGCAGCGCTCGCCCGCCGAGCCCCCCAGATCTTCGGGTGCCCGGCAGGTAAACACAGCGAACTCGTCGGGGACAAAAGCAGCCTCTGGTTTTTAAAACCACACGCAGAAGTCACAGACCAGCGTCAGCAGGAGTGCTGTCACCGGCCTTCCCTGATGGGCGCCGTGCCTGCTCTTTGTCACCTCTGGGGCATCCTCGCAGGCTCGCCCGGTGCCGGCGGACCTCAGCCCCTCCCCGAGGCCGCCGAGCCGCGCCGGGAGCGGGGGAGGCCGCGGCCGGGCCCCGCCGCTGTCGGTGGGTGCCGGGACACGGACGGGCCGCCCGGCACCGCTGCCAGCCCCCCTTCCTCCGCGAACGCTGCTCCCTGACGTCAGATGTTTGCTCAGTCTTTTGTTCAGTTAAAAATAGTTTCACGCAGCAGCTTACCTGCCGTGGGTGGCGGCTGACCGTGGGCTGCGCCAGGGAAGCGTTTTCTGGCAGAATCAATTATTCCCTTCGCCCTCGGATCTTTGATCTCCGCACGCAAATTAATTGTAGTAGTATGCAGGAAACTGACTCGCAGTCTTCTAAACCCAGCATTTTGCTGCCTGAAACACATGAAAAGGGAAAGTTTCTTTGCAGTCTAGCTGTAACAGAGCTACGTTACCAAGGCTAGATATTTCTTACTGCGACCCATTGAATTGTATGTACTCTCAAATATTATCATCACTCCAGTAGCTTTTTTTTTTTTTTTTTGCCTTTGCGTCTCATTCATGGCCGTCGCGGTGTTGTACTTGCAATTGCATATTATCCTAGTAAAATAATTGCTTTATAGCAGATTACGTGCAGCAGACATTTATTCTTCTTCTGGTTCTATGGAGTTATTAGAAAGTAATGGGTGTCAAGACAATCAAGGAATATTTCCTAATTAAAGAGGAAAAATGGAACTGTCACCATTTTCCACTGTTTGTGAGCCAATTCATGTGCTCAGATCACGCACACTTGTACATCACAAACACAGGCGTAGGTACTGTATGTCTGTAGTGCATATGCACACACGTACACACACCCCTCTCACACAGTTAGTTCCTATTTCTTACAAAGGTTAAAGAATAACTTGAAATCGAAGACAAATGAATTGACAGGAAAATATATCACTTTTTTTCCGCTTTAATTTCTTCCCACATTATAATGAATCTCTGAGCCTTTAGCTAGGTGGGCAATTAACCACCCAGTGCCCGCTGCCCTGTAACAATCACCCCGCTGTATAGTTTATGGGACTGAAGTTTTTTAACAGCTCCATATCCTTATTTTATTATTGTGTACATGTGGGGTATGTAATCTCCCACACGTGCAGATCTATGGGATCTATACAGCGGATGTATAATTTTATAGTTTATCTTAGCCCAACTGCTCCTGGGTGACAAATCTGTCTGTCGTAGAGAGCACCGTCCTCATTTCAATACTATTTCGTTCTGGGAGCTCGCACGGTAATTCTTTACATCGAAATTGCTTCCCCTCTGGTTCCTATATTTTAATTTAGTAAAGGACTGATTAGCTGTGGCTTTAAAAGGGCCAGGTCTGCGCTGGCTAACAGCGTCACCTCTCACCTCTCCGCAGCCCCGGGCCGGGGTCACTGCGGGGCCGCGGCGGGGGAGTTGGCAGCGCTGCTCCGCTCCCGCCGCGCCTACCTGCGCGCCCCGCACCGCACCGCGCCCGCGCCGCTGCCCAGCTGCTCCGGGAGCGACCCCCGTCCCCCCCGCTGAACGGGGAACAGCAGCCCGCCTCTGCCTCCGCTACACCGCTGCTGGCGTGAATCACCGCGGGAAGAACGGCAAGATGCAGCTCTGCTAGGCGAAAATAATTGTTTGGTTTATTTTAATTCTCAACGATCTGGTCTGATGGCACCCTTTCCTCTGACTTTCAGGAAAGGGAGGAGGAGGGCCCGCTGGGGCGCATCGTCCTCTTTAAAGGCTTCGTGTAAACTTCCACATTTTGAAAGAATAACTTCAAAAACCTGTGTTTGATTGTATTCAGGCGTGCGCCCATCTCACATCGATTGGTGGATCCATTGAAGGTGTAAAGATCCGTTGATAACATGCAGGTCGAGTGTCCCTAAATCAGCAGATTCTCCCTTCCCTGACAAATCCTGGAATTAGTTTAACGAGGGAAAAATATTATTTTTCATCAGTAAAAATGTATTTCAAAGAGGGGTGATATTCTAACAGGAGAGACTACAACAAAAAACAGAATCGCTTCTGGAAAGGTTTCGCTCTGACCGAATGTTTCGAGCATATCGGATCCTCATGAAACTACACTATAGACTTTATTCTGACTATTACTGAAAAACACGCAATGCATAAAAAATACGAGCAAGAAAGTGCTGAAATTATTTTTTTTCTACCTATGAACAGTGAAAGGTGGAAGTACATTTTAAATACCTTTGCTGTTTATCAAACGATAGATGTAGATAAAGGCAAACACCGAATACGAATATTTAGGATATTCAGGAAACCATGAATAATTTTAAGAAGTTACTTTTTTTTTTTTTCCCTCCCCCCCTGAATGTAACGGTGCATTTACAGAACTGGTACGGAGTCATCACTTTGTTTATTTTTCTAACGTCTACCCAAATTCCAGCAATCCGCAGAGCAGTAACAGCTTTTTCCATGTGTTTATCATCGAGGTTGCAACAGGATTCGCCTCAATTGTTCTGCCTTTCTTGTGTTTTCCTTTCTTCCCTTTTCTGCATTTCCCAGATACATTCGCTTTTGTTGCAAAAATAAACAGCGGAGTTTTTAACAGCAATTTGAGATGATAATGGTTACTGATCCCATTCTTTCCATCATAATCTTCAAGTGGTTTAAGATTAATGATAGGAGGTGTTTTAGCAAGGAGTGTGGGTTTTCTTCTCCAAAGACCATCGCTATGATAATTTACTTAAGATGTTGACAAGACTGTCAGTAAGGCTAATTTTTTATTAAGCTGCGCTGTAGCAAATGTAGTAAGCATTTGTTGTTATTTAAGCACATTGTATTTTTGAATGCCGGCTATAAATATTGTTATTTGGTCTCTGCCTGATGGATTTGCAACAGAGATGATTCCCCTTGCTTTTGTTTCAAGAAAGGTGTCTTCTGGTATTCTGATAAATATTCTCTTCCACGCTCCCCCATCCCCTTTCACGCACATTTTTTAAAAGAAGATAAATTTGAGCAACTACTGTCTCGGTCCAGCAATGTCTTCTGCGCAGCATTGTTTTGGCTGGACTCTATTTAGGCACATCCCTGAACGGGGACAAGATGCAGGTTTGAGGGCTGGGTTTGTGTGGTTTTGAGTTTTTGTTGTTGTTGGGGTTTTTTTTGTTTGGTTGGTTTTTTAATCGGGAAAAATAACCTCTTAAAGAGTAAATATGTAGCTGTAGTGCCGCAGGGTACGAAGAGGCTGGGGTGCCTCCTTAAGCGAGGGCAGTTTAGGATGTATTGGCTGCTCCGAGCGGAGTTCTGCCTTGTCCGACCCCCGGCACGGCGGCCGGAGCGGCTCCCCCCGGCAGGCCGGACCCCGCGGCGGCGGCAGCGCTCCCCGGGCCAGCCCTCCCGGGCCGGGCTGTCCGCAGGCCGGCCGCTCCTGCCGGGCCAGCGGCAGCAGATCCCCTCGGGGGAGCGGGCTCGGGTGGGCACGGAGGGCTGGCACGCGTGGGTGCGCGCAGGGCGGCGGAGGCGGGTGCGAAGTAGCCCGCTCCATCAGAGGGGAAATGTCTGGGGTGAAATCGTAACAGAGCGGTCGATTTTACCCTCCTGTTGTGCTTTCAATAAGCATGAAGCTGTGGCCTTACCTAGAAATCACGGGGGCCCTGTGACACCCGTTGGGCAGCTCTTTATTGCCTTTTTTCCCCGCGCCTACGGCCAGACGTGCAGAGGGGCCAACGCGGGAGGCCAAATTCGAGTGGCGGCCCCTGAGCACCCCCACGCTGCCTCCGGGCCCGGGGGCGGCCAGGGGCGCGCAGGTGGACGGCGGGGGCTACAAAAGAGCGTGCCCCCCCCTTACCGGCCGCCCCTCTCCGCTACCGCCAGCTCTGCGCTCTCACAGAAAGGAAAAGGGCAGCCTCGTGAACAGTTGGTGGTACGATCCCCCCGCGACCGAAAGGCCCTCGCGGGGCAAGGGGCAGCCTCTGTCCGCCTGTGCGACCCCTGCGCCACGCGTTCCTTGCCCCGGAGCGCAGGGAAGCGCGCAGGGAAGCGCGCAGCGCGGGCGGAGCGCCCTCCGCGGGGGCGCCGGGCGCGGGCAGCAGGGGGCGCTCCGAGGTTGCGCCTGGGAGCCCGCGCTGCCGCGCCGCGCGCCCGCACACGGACACGGACATGGACGCACATGGGACACACAAGGGACACACGGAGACACACACGGACACACATGGGACACACGGACACGCACATGGGACACGCGCGGACATGAGGCACGCACACACACGTGTGCACACGCACGCACGCACCCGGGGACAGCCGCTCGCACCGCGCGGGTGCCCCCGTGCCGCTCTCCGTGCGTGTGCGTGCGCGTACCATACATTACGCAACTTATTAAACACGACGATGAATTGTCAACATTTTTTTCGCATGTTAGTTCCGCTGATCCGGGCAGGATTTATTTTCAGGTCTCGGGTCCCGGAGCTATAATGCGTGATTTCTTTGCCTTAAATAAAATTGGTCAAATGTTGACAACCTTTAAGCCAATCTAACACTCAAGATTACTGATGGGAAACTAATGAGAAAATATCAGATCGTCCGGCCTGGGGGCTCCTAATTAAATCTTAGCTGATTGAAAAATAAAAGCGGGTTCGGGGGCGTGGGGGAGGAGGGAAGAAGCTCCGGGCTGAACTTTAGCTCTCATTTTACGTGATATTTCCCCAGCCCATCTCTCTCTCTGTGCTTTCCCCCCTCCCTCTCTCCCGCTGTAAAAACTCTAATATTATTTCGCTGGTTATTTCGAGAGATCCGAATGCGGCTATCATTCCTTGCCCGGTAAACATTAAGGCCTTTAAGCAACGTGATTTAACTAATTAGAAAATTTACATCATTAAGTCTCAGGGAGAGAAAAAAGGAGAAACAAATCTGTCAGTCATTTTAAAAGAGACAGGCCCTATTGAAGTGTGAAGAAATCGGCTCTAATTCAAAAAGGCAATCGGGCAGAAAAAGCCCTCAACATTACCCTGCTAGTTATTAATCAGAAGGGGCTTCCCCCTCTTTCCTTCCCTGTAATGGCAAGAGCTGAAGCACATCGTTAGTTTCTCCTAAAGCTACCGCAGTTTCCATTCAGCTTTTTTGCCACTCGTCCATGTCCCATATTAATAGCGAGTATTTGTCCATTCAAGGCTCATAGATTTGAAAATGTTTCCGAATTGGAGAGCCGCAGCCGTAGGGGGAGAAAAATGTATTAAAAATAATAAAATAAAATAAAATAAAATAAAATAAAATAAAATAAAATAAATAAAATAAACTCACGTAGTCCTCACTTCCACTTAGCCAAATACAGGGGCTGCACTGCCCCGTCCCCCCATTAACGGGAGGTCCTAAAGCAAACCTACTTGGTGAGAACCCGATTATGGCTTTGTTTTTCTCCCCTGCCCTGTATTTCTAAACAGACACAAGCCTGAGAGTGTAAACTATCCGTCGTCATCCCCCTTCCTTCCTTTTTTTTTTTAATTTTCTTTTCTTTCTTTTTTTTTTTTTTTTTTTTTTTTTTTTTTTTTTTTCCTTCCCTAGGGACCGGCTGTGTTTAGTGCCACGCACCAGGCTCAAGCAGAACAATACAAACTTGAGTGAAAATCAGAGCGATCGGGTTACCGATGCCGGGTCCTTCACCAAGTGGTGCGGGACGCTGCTGGCCAGCGTGGCGAGCGGGAGGGCGAGCTGGCGGCCCCGCTTTGGGGAGTGCAGCTGGGGTGGCGGCACAGGGAGCTCGGCGGGTGGGGGCAGAAATGAAGCAGCCTGGTCCAAACCACAGAGAGGGTTGGTTACATCTCTCTCTCGCTTTCTCTTGTCTCCTCTTTCAAACGCCCTCTCTAATCCCCTCCTTCCAACTGTTCACAGTGGACTACAGTATAAATAATAAATACATCCTACTCTGCGTTTTCTCTCTCCCAATCTCGAGGAATCTGACAGTCGCTTTAATCAAAGGAGTTTGCACTGGTTCTAAAGGAGTTTGCACTGGTTCTTCATGGAGGTAATTTAAGGAATTTTAAACACGCTTCGGACAAAACCAGGCGATAGGGGCCTATTTCTGATCTCACGGCCCGGGGACGATCTCTCCTGCGGCTCGGGGAATTAACCCCGTGTAAATATGTTCAATATCAGCCTCCTGATGGGGATTTTACTTGACAGTAGCCTGTGAAGAAACACTATTTTGGCAAGAAAAAAAAAAAAAGTGTCTCTGCCAGCCCTATTCCGACTTCTATTCATTTACGTCCCAGGGCTGACTTGTAAGGCAGATGCTTACAGAAATGTAAGGTCTCCAGCAGGACCGGACACGCTCCTTTCCTAGCGCCAGGTCTGCTGAACGGGAGCCCTTGCGCAGCTCGCTGGCCCCCAGGGGAGCCCCGGCCGCCCCCCGCCTCCTGCGCTCAGCACCCCCGGCCTCTCCGGGAGGGGGAGCGACCTGGCCCAAACACGTGCTCCGAAACTGAAGCGTTTCTCCGTTCCCAGCAAAACCAGCTGAAAACCCGCCCTTGCGCCCGGTGGGAGAGCGGCAAGGCAGAGCTCCCTGCCACAGCGAGTGGAGCTGATGGCAGTACGAAATGGAGAGGGGAGGGCAGGAGGAAGAGCCTGCGCTCCCCCGCCCCTTTGCACCGGTTTGTCTTGCAGTTATTCAAAATGATTGAGTTTTCTGAAGAAGGCCCTTTAGAGAGAAAACAAAACCAGCAACAACCTCTTCCGCCAAAACCAACATGAATATCAACCTGTCCACTGGCAGGGCTTCGGAGCTTAGAGGCATTACAGTAAAATTTACGGCGTCCTTAACAACTCCCAATAAAAGCATTAAAATTCCCTTTAATTGAGAAAACATTGATTTTTAACTCTGGAAAGAACGAACCCGTAATTTAATTGCAAGCTTTCACCGACAGAGCAGCATCTCAGGGAGGCCACATTCCATCTTTAATAGAGCCACTTTATGAAGTGATAAAGCCAAAGAAAACCTGACAAACAGAGACAGTTGAAATTGCGCAAGAAAAGTTATTTGCCTTCCCTTTCCCTCTTCGCAGCTCCAAACTATCCCGCTCTTCCCTCCCCCTCCAACCCCCGCCCTCCGATCAGAAATCACAACTGAAAAAGCAAAGGATTTAGGAAAGAAGCAGTAGTTAATATTTTAAATGATGATTTGCTTTTACTAGGCACGGGGTGATGCCAAGAGGTTTAAGGGAACATTTTCACAAAATGGTAGCCTCTTCTGAAAAGGAAACTAATCGGATAAAACTTCCTTGCTTTCCCTTGTTCGTTACAAAAATAATTGCTAAAGAGAAGGAAAGGGAAATCCCACCCTCCCTTTCTATCTTATTTCTGTATCGGTTTTTGGTATTATAGAAGAGTAAAGAAGTTTTTGTTTGGTGGTTTTTCATTGATCAGTCACTCTGAGCTAATGTAATTATCCTCATCAATAGAAGGCTGCAGAGAGAATCATTATGTGGGTGACATTGATAAATGATCACCCAAGAGCTGCCTTTTCTCTTGGGCACCCCCACATATGACCCTCCCACATACACAAGGTAGCCATAGAAACACCTTGAGATCCTCAAACACTGCTGCAAATGGGAGAATACAGAGAAAGCGAGAGAAATCCAACTTCACACACTTTCTGTCCCTGCTGAAGCCTCCTTCCCATTGCACGCAGCCACCGAGCCGGGCTCCGCTGTTCTGCCCCATAAGCATGTAGCCCGGTCCCGGCCCTGCGACGTCTCACGGCACCATACCCAGCATTTGGGGGGAGGGGGGTGTCTTATGGAGTTTGCTTCTGGGCTTTTTAAATATTTTTTTTCTTTCTTTCTTCCTTCCCCTGGGATAGCTAAGCAATGAGGCTGCACGCACCACACGTATTGTACGCGCATTGCGGGACCCCCTGGTTTTAATGGCGCTCTTGGAGATGCACACCAAAGATATTCACCCCGTCCCAGCAATGCGGCTCCTGGAAAATGGTTAAACACTAATTATTAGCAGCGATTTTTTAGTCACAGGCCTATACGGGAAGATTCTGTATTTCTTACTAAGCCAAATAATATTTTTTCTCCAGCTGCAGACCCTCCCTTTTTTGTAGGCAAATTCTAGAATATTGAGAGCAGTAATTGATTCATAATGATCCATAAATCGATGGAAGGAGTGGGGTGAAGGTGTTTATTTATTTTTTTTTTTTATTCCTGAAGCTGCAAGTAAAGTAGCTTTGACACCGTGTGGGGATGAAGGGGAGGAGTTGTTTAGCCGTGCGGGGTCATCCATCATCACTGTCGCAGAGACTCTGCCCAGAGGAGCAACCTCCCTTCTGTCTGTCTCTTTCTCGCCACCAGAACTATTAATATTAAAATCTGCCTGCAAACCTTGCCCCCAGCCGCCCCTCACCCCATCCGGCCCTGCTCAGCCCGCAGCGGCTGGGGTGCCCAGCCCGGCTCGCTCCCGCGCAGCGCCAGCGGGGTTGATTTTTCCCCAGCGCTGTTAGGAGAGTTAAAAGGCCGGCCCCGTTTCCTCTCGGCTGAACCCAGGGACGTGGCAGGGGAGGCATGTGGGGCGCAGCCATCCCTCCGCGCAGCAGAGCGAGGGGACGCGGTCGTGCCTGGGGAAAAGACTCGGGCGTTTGCCGGGCTCCATGGGGTTTTTTTCCTAGCACAAGCATCAGGCGTATAGTGGGGCTACTGGCTCCGCATCGAGCCAAAGGCGCCGCCGGCAGACCCTCGCTCCCTTCGGGAAGCCTGGAGAGCCGCTGGAGCGATGAGCAAAACCTACAAGGGAGGAACGGGTCCAGCCCGTACCCCCGCCGCACTCCCTTCCCCTGCCCGGCCCGCCCCGGCCCCTCCCGGCCCCCTCCCCCCGGCCCCCGCAAACCTGGTCTGGGGTAATTTTCTCTCCCTCGCTCTGTCTGCGGCTATGAGTGAAAGGTGGGGAGCGCCCCGCTCCCCCCGGCATCTCCTCTTCGGCCCTGCGGTGCCCGCTCGCCGCGACGGGCAGGGCTCGGGCGGCAGCGCTGCCGGAGGTGCGCTCCCCTCCTCTCTTCGCCTTAAAGGCAGCAAAATCTGGAAGAAAAATCCCTCATTTATGGTGACTACAACTCCCAACGCAGACCCGCTCGGCGAAATGGAAATTTGGGATTATAAACATGTGTGTATGTAAACAAAAGGTGTTTCTTCTGTTACCCTTCGTTTCCCACAGCATAAGCAATTTTTATTCAGACTCGAGTATTTTCTTTAACACTATACCGCTGTCAAAACATTATTCCCGTTTTGTTTGCTTTTGACAGCTGAGCAGTTCTTAAAAATACCAAAATCGGAACCTTCCATGCTAAACAGAAAATCTCAGACGGAGAAATCTCTGCACGATATTGTACCTTGGATTTCAGCAAGACATCTCATGGAAAGCACAGACCAAAAGGGGGAGGAAAAAGAAAGAAAATAAAAGACAACACAGCAATGCATATACTTAGTTCATTATAAAAACAAATTATCTACTATGGCTAAATTCTTCCCTGTTCTTCTACCAACGTGATTTCTGACATTTCTCCTCAAATTCTAGAGAAAAGATCTGCAAGGAAATAAAATACTGTTTAAAAAATAAATAAAAGCCTCCCCTTTAAAGTGCTAGCACAAATAATCTTGCCTTCTTAAATTCTGCATCCACAAAAATCACAGAATTTGGAAATGGGCACCCAGGCTGTGGTCTTCTTATGCGACTGAAGGGTCGATGTGATTTTAAACAGGACAGAGAGCATCAAAGCCGAGCAGGGAATTATAATCTAAATTTCATACGAAAGCCTTATAAGAGACGCCCACAAAGCAGGACCTGATTGCTAAATAAATCCTCACACCCATTCTACTGGCATCCTCCCTTCTGTCGCCAGCAGCGTGGGTCCATTTACTCAGCTCAGAAATTAAACATTAACTATGAGGCCGAGCCTCTTTCCACATTCCAAGGGTAAAAGTTGTCACTCGAAGTTTTAAAAAATACACTGGCCAGTTGGGACGATGAGAAGGAGGAGGAGAAGGGTTACAAATTTACAGATGTTGAAGTTGGAAATTTTTGTTTCCTAGAAAGTTTAGTTAATTACAAGTCCTTTCCCACTCCCCTCCTCCCAGGAATAATGGCAGAGCTTTCCCCTGACCTCTTCTTTGGGCCCCATCCCGCTCTTGCTAACTTAACAGTGCCACTGAGAAAAGTGAGAGGCTGCTTTTTCTAATATTGCTCATTGCTGTTCCTAGTTCAAACTCTCCTTTAGTTGCTTCAAAATGCCAGAAGCTTTTATTTAAGAAAAAACTCAAACCTTTAACCATGATTCTACTCCAGCTATTTGTATACAAAATGTCAAATCAACATTTTTTCATCAGTCATTAGCTGATGGCTTGTAGTTTTGGTTTGGATTTTTTTTTTCTGAAAACAGCTGAAGACAACAAAAGGAGTAAAACCATCTCAAAAGCTAGCTTATGCAATTCTCACACAGGAAAAATTCCCATTGGAGTCAAAGCTTCTTTTCTTCTCCTAAAACTTCTAAACCTATTCCTGCAATAAAGCCATTCTTTGCCTCTGAGCTAAATACCTGGAGTTAAGGTCTGCTGTGGTTATGGATGTACACACACACATACATGTACACTCATGGTATTAGTCATCTCATGCCTGGGCCTTCACAACTCAAGCTCAGCTTCTATACTATTAGCAGGTAGTACATGTATTAGACACACCTCTGAAATGAAAACTGGTGAGGCAATATTTCAAATTTTGTTTAACCTGGCAAAAATCTAATACCAGTAATCAGCAGAAATATATAACCTTAGATGGTGTTTCATTCAATTATTCTATTAATGTGATAAGCTTGTTTCTGATTTTCCCAGCCTTTCTTCTCAATGCTGATAAGAAATATGTTTGAAACATCTCTCATGATATCCTCAGACTCTCCTAAACATAATTAAAAACACAAAAGCCTAGCAAAAAATCAAAAATGAAATATTTATTACCGCATTTTGTGACTTAACACCTTTTTTTTTCTTTTTAAAACATAACGTCACAGTCCTCATACAAGTATTTTAATGTAAATTTTGACAAAGCTTAAAGGTAACAGCATTTTCTTCTAGTGAGGAACACGTGCTGAGAAAGGAAGAATTCATGGACATACAATACCAATTCCACAGCAGATCTGATACTAGCAAAAACATTCTTTTTTTTTTCAATTGAGGTAAACAC
>NC_142248.1:18297045-18352045 GCF_052056855.1 Sturnus vulgaris | reverse complement strand
GATTATGTTACCAGGACTATAGAATAAAAATGCTATAGGGGGCCCAATAAACAAGTTTGTCAAGTCAGTTCACTTGCTTAGGATCTGTTTCTCTACTTACCTTTAATGCAAAACAGTGGAAGCCCGTTGAAGTGCTATGTGTTTTTTCTTAACGAAGTAAGTACCTATTCTGTTCCTCTCTAATTACACAAAGTTGTGAATCTGGCATTTGCGACATAGGGTATTTACGATGAAACTTAATAAAACTTATAAAACTACTCTCACCTACTCTAGAATGAGTTGGGAAATTCTGGTGGTGGCTTTTCCTATTTATGTACACACTGTATTTGGCTTAATGTTTTGCATGGTTAGTTGAGTTAGTGTTTTCCCCCTTTTTACCTGTTAATGAAAAAGAAATTTAATGCTACATGGGAAGAGTTTCCCAAAGGTTTAATGACCTTTATAAAAACCTTTAAAGTGAAGCAGCAGGCGAAATCACCATCAAGTTAAAGCCCTTGTTAGTGACAACAGTCATCACCACATGGAGAACAGTTTTATCCCATAACCTCATGTTAGGAAACCACAACTCCCTAGTATGCTGAGGAAATGCATATTAGAAAGTGGAATGATTAACATGGTACCAGTTGTTGTTGTTGTAAAGTGCTGCATATTCTAAATGCTTTAATAGAAATGTAGAAAAGGTATTGTTATAAAAATCATATGTTTCACTGGGAGCATATCTGGTGCATTCTTAAACAAAAGTAATAATCTTTTAATATTTTCTGGCAGTATGGTACCATGTCACATTAGTAGCATATTGTGAATAGTCAAAGCAAATGAATGGATACAATGAGTTTTACAGCTCGCCTTCCAGAAGTAAAAGCAATGCATACACCAAGGAGTTGTGGGTAGCAAGAAAATGAGATTGTCCTGCTGATTGGATGCAGACAAGCAATGAGTAATTCAAGAGCTCACAGTCAAACAAACTGCTTGTGGCACTACTACTTGTACCCAATTACCAATTCAGAGAGAAAATAAAAAGCAGTTTCAGTAGAGTCAGGGTGGGAAATCTCCAATTAGCACCAATTAGCGAAGTTGCTTCCTACAGCGGAATTCTGGGGACATAAGAAAAAAAATAATCTCCCAGAATGCCTGGTTGAAGCATTTATTTACCAGGTGATGGGACTCCTGAAGAATAACTTGATGAGGATTTGCGCCTGTGGGACTTGAATACAGATACTACTTGGAACTTGCCTGCTCGATTTGACTGGTCAATCATAGGCTGTACTATTCTTCTTCTGGCATTAATAAACCTGCAACAGAATACAAAGAATAGAAGTCCTTTCATCAGCTTGCTTCTCTGTTTTGAGAACACCTCTGCTTTAAAAGTGACAGGATTTTAGCGTGCTGTGGAAATGTGTTTTGCTTCACGTTGCTTTTTTAAAAGAGTATAATTTCACTTTAAAGGATTTTCCTCTAAGTGCTCAGAAATTGTAACTGGTAACACGCTTATCTTACTAGCCAGCTTAAAGCTGGATTTGCCAGAAGGCTTTGAACAAGTAAATGCGACCGAAAACTTGTGTTAAAAGACAATTGTTTCTTTAACTTCTTCTAAGTGGCTCAGATCCTGGTTAAAGTTCACAGGCTGGGAGACTTTCTTTTCCCCTTTCCATCTTAGGGATCCAGCTCTCCTTGCAGCTGGCCATAAATGAGGACCAGGCTTTGCCACTCTGTGCTTTCACAAGGTATCGTTAGGTCAGCAAAGCCATCAATTAGGCTGTCTGAAGTTTTATCACCAGCGCAGCAGCAATAAGTGCCGGCCCAGAAAGACTTCTGCTCCTCTACAACTCCTGCAGTTGGAGCCTGTAAAGGCGAGGGTCGTTTGGAGGTCAGTGCCAGCTGGGGGCCACCTCTGTGTCCAAGCAGGGACACCCCGTGCAAGGCGACCGCCCGCCTGCCCTCAACTCAGGCACCTTTCAACTCGTTAGAAACCCCCCAGTCACAGGTACATGTGGTTAATATTAGGCCCAAAATAACCTTTTTTTTTTTTTTTTTTTTTTTTTTAAATCTCAAACCGGGGTGGCTGCCGAAGCTTTTGAGCACTGGTAAAGGCAGTTAGTTGGCTGCGGAGCCTGGATTTAATTTTGCTGGTAATCCAAAAATAAGTGCTTACATATTTCTTATTAGCTTAATGCACCGCAATCCACATCAGCACAAGCTAAGCTAAATTATTTTCCCTAAAATAATTTCAAAACTTGCCTATTCACAAAATATCTTTGAAAACAGGGCAATTTTCTATCACTCGGGAGCCACACTTGTTTTTGTCCCTTCTCTTTGTGTTTGAGAACACTTTGGAGCCTTCGTGCAGGTTTTGTGTGCTATTTCACAGCTCAGGCTTTCGCCTGGTGACCCTTAAGGAGTGCTAATGAAGTCGAATACTAGCGTTTAATCCTCTTCAGAAATACTAACATGCCCATCATCCAAAACAGCCTCCAATAATTGCCATTGGGCCCGATCCAACGCCTAGCAAAGTCTTTCAGTCAGTTAACTGAAAACTAAGTTCATCTGCTCATTTAGTAAATTGCTAGCCTTTATACAGCATCAACTCCGCTAGGCCTTTTGTCACGCTTCCCTCACTCCCTCCCACTCTCTGGTTAAATTCCTTCGCAGATAATAAAGGACGGTGGCACACCTTCGATTGCATCTTCTGTAATCACAGTGGTGGAAATTTCATTAGACAGACGCATAAATGCTACAAGTAACGCTAAAGGGCTCTTTTGCATCTTTCTGTTTACATCCAAAAGACATTCTTTATTCTTTAGGAAAAGTATCATTCAGTTGTCAGAAATGTCATCCTGCCTCAGAATTAGTCATGACTTCAGCTATTAAAATAAGAACTCAGACACAGTCAATATATTTGTTTATTCCCTTCTGACTGTGGCACAGTGAAGGCATCACTGCCAGTTCTGTGATTTTGAAGTGTGTTTCCGTCCTTAGAGACAAAGGTCCCCGATAGGACTTATTTGCTGAGTTACTTTCCAGCAATGTTGCTGCGCTGACCAAATGGAGCCTGACCTGAACCTCCTCCATCCAGCACGCCTTTTATCAGCTAAAGTTAAGGCCAATAGAGATTAACAGGAAAGCCTGATAAGACTGTTTTCTCTTCTCCTATGAGCTTCTAATGGTGTATACAGATGGCAAGGTTTTAAAGAATGGAATGAACTCTTATTTAGGCCTGTAAAAAATCACAGAAACACCCCCACACACACGCACACACTTTCCATCTTGCTAACCCCTTTTCTTCAATCAGGCCACTCTTCAGGAAAACCAAATTGCTCTTTCTTTTTTTTTTTTTTTATTTAAACCCCAACCACTTTTATTATTTACATCTGGTGGTCCCCTTATTTATGTCCCTCTCCACTTCCCTGCACACACACCCCTGCTCACAGGGCTGCGAAGCATTATGGGCCTTGGCTCTCAGCAGGAGAACTCCACACTGTCTTCAAACAAATAATTAAGGGGAAGGTTAAAGGTTCACCCAGAGGTCATATCTTTGGATACTCCTCAGAAAGTTTACATTAGTAAGAAATGGGTGCCCTCTGAAGTGTTCTTTCAATGGGCTCGCACAACAAGGCAGAGCATTAAGAAAATTCTACATCCTTAAGGGTTTCAGGTAACATCTGCTTTACCTCTGAGCACAGATTGGGATACCGTGCCCCAGCCTTTACATATTCGACAGTCTCCACAGACTAAGCCTTTGGGACGGGCATTGAAGACCCCATCTTGCCCAGCCATTCACTCCCAGAGGAGCATGGCCTTATTTTATCCCTCTGAAGTGAATAAAGCCAGTCTTTCACTGCAAACTCTACCTAGAAGCAATTCAGTAGTTGTTTTGGAAAGGGGAGTTCAACCCTAAAAGCAAGTCCTCCAGATTTGTTTTCCGAAAGAAAGAAGGAAAGAAAAGAAAGAAAAGAAAGAAAAGAAAGAGAGAAAGAGAGAAAGAGAGAAAGAGAGAAAGAAAGAAAGAAAGAAAGAAAGAAAGAAAGAAAGAAAGAAAGAAAGAAAGAAAGAAAGAAAGAAAGAAAGAAAGAAAGAAAGAAAGAAAGAAAGAAAGAAAGAAAGAAAGAAAGAAAGAAAGAAAGAAAGAAAGAAAGAAAGAAAGAAAGAAAGAAAGAAAAGAAAGAAAGAGAAGTTATACAATTAGCCCAGTTAAAACTTGGGGAAAATAGCTCTTGGATTTGACTTCTGATTTCATTATTTCTCCATTTTTCTTTTGCAAATCTGCATAACAGCAGGTGCAAGCAATGTCCTCTAGACCAGCAACAACTTCATCTAGAGAGAAGATACACTGATGTATTCTTGGAAAGATATAGGACAACAGGCTTTAGGCATCCAGGTAATTTTGAAATTCCATTTCCATGGCTCCTCTGAAAAATCTTGTTCATACACAGTTACACCCACCAGTGGGTATGTCTGAAAAATGACACCTGAAATTATTTATATTTGCAAGATTGCAGGTGCAAAACAAACATACATTTCAGGTGAAGCTAAAAATCGAATCCTAGTTTCACTAGCAGTAGCAACATCATGTAATGCATCAGCACAATTGGTAGACAAGGGCATAGAAGGCAGTGTTTGTGCATTATTATTTATTCTTTATACTGCCCCATAAATATGCACAGTGCATAATAGAGACGTAGAAAACAAAGTCCCTGCCCTAGCCTTTACATTTTTTGAGGGCTGTTTTTGAATCCCTCGGAGAGCCATATCCAGGGCCAAAGTAAAGCAAAATACAGCCTTTTGCACAGCACTTCAGTTTGTGTTGCAAAAACACTCTGATGTTATTTAGGCACAAATGTCTTCAAAAGGCATTAAGAGACAGGTGAAAAAAGAGAACACCAATGCCACTGTTTTCAGCATTATTTGGAACCCTATAAAAGAAGAATTCACAGCTCTGCTCCTGACACTAATTGCTTACCCTTCACCCAGAGGCCAAAGATTGAATGGCCTGAAAAGATGAGTAAAATCTATCAAAAAGACATGGACTTCTTTGTTACTCTGCTGTTAATAGTAATGCCTATTATTTGGATGATAGCTGCAGTTAGAGGACCCAATGAAGCTCAGTCTTACTCCACCTCATGCTTCACAAGCACACTGTCCAAGAGAACTCAGTCTGAACAGATTTCCAGGCAAAGCCTGAGGGAGAGCAGAGACGCCTTCTCCCTGTTTGTGGAGGGGAACAGAGACAGAAGGAGATTAAGTGACAAGGCCAAAGTCATACAAGAGATCTTTGGCAGAGCCACACACCCAACATAGATTTCCTCAGTCCTCTTTCAGCGCTCCTACAATCTGCTATCCATATGCTATCTTTCCTTTGTTCCCCCAGCTTAACAGTCAGGCACACTGGCAGGGGACTGCAAAGAGAGCTCACACTGCCACTGTTTGTGCCTTACCTGCTGTGTAGATAAAGAGGGGTCATCAGCCTCCAGGGCTGTGAGGCAATACCTTCACAAACTCTACATTCATATGGTACTTGGTCCTCATTCCAGAATGATAAATGAGGTGTGTAATGTTGAGAAATACATGTCATTGACATAGCAGGCTCAATAAAAAACTCACTCCCAGCATTTTGTAAATGACAGATTACCAACCTTGCTTATTCATACAATAGCCATTTGAATCGAAAGGTTTTTTTATCTTGTATTTTTTCTCTAATTGCTAGCTAAACCAGCCACCTCTATTTCCTATAGTCAGAGTCTGTCTTTCTCACACAAATAGTTCTGGTTACTTTTGCGGGACAGTTTATGAAAGCACGAATGAACAAGATCTGGCTCAAAATGTACAACAATATGGACTTTTTAAAAAGGAGGTGATTTCACTTTTATCTGCTTACAGCAAAAGCCAGTAGAGCAGTAAAGGTGCACTAGTGAATATGCAATGTAATCTGGTGATTTGGAAGCACTAGTCCTAATTGGTTCCTACCATTGATAATTAGCATGACAATATAATCTAAATATATGCATTTAATCACATCTCTTCAAATCGAGACTTGGTTTTCTTTGTCCAAAATAAATATGCATTCTGTACTTTATAGGAAGCCCTGTAATTAATCTTCTTTATATATTTATCATATTTTATCTCAAGTCATATCAAATGATGTTAAACTCAAATTTGCATAATACATTTTGTTCTATAATAAAACAATGCTCTGATAAAATCATAGAGACATATTTCTGCAAAGTGCAAAGAGAATAAATAGCAAATAGTGATCTCTTAATCTGCTTCTTCAAATCTGGCACACTCAAAAATATTTTTTTTGTTGTTTCCACTGTCTTTTTATACTTACTGTACGTATATTTTGAAACACTGTGATCACACCATAACTGAATCTGCTTAAGATTAGTTCTTAAAATGAACTGTTAGCGACTGTACTGATCAGCAATCACAATTAGAAACATCTCTAGCTTTATGGCTATCATGGAAAATTCATTTTAAGTATGTAGGGTCACAACAGGTCTTGTTTCAGGAGGATGAAATACATGAATGTTTAGGAAACTATAACTCCAACCAGAGGCCTAGTCTGAACTCAAGCAGAGAGTGATATTTAACTTCCATCACTTGTCTGTATGTCTAATAGCTTCTCTGAGATGAACTGGTGCCAAATGGAGCCATTCCTGCCCCAGCAGTGTCGACTGCTCCCCATGAGAAACTGAGGAACAACATGGAAACACCACATACAATGCAAAACTTCAGTGTCAGTCTTCAATCTGGATTTCCACTTAAAATATCCATCCCAGAAAATGAGGTGCTAAAATATTGAATTTATTTAACAAACCAGCCACTGCATAAATAGGTTCTCAATTCTTTATGTGAAAACCAGAGAAATAAACAAATTTGTGAGATGAATTCACAATCAGTTCTTTAAAAGGATTAATGACAAAGAAAGTTTTGACTCAGTTTTAGCCCAAGACACTTCCGCTCTTAGACTTGAAAAGGATAGAAGTATTGAGTGAAATTGTCAAAGAGTTAGTCACAGAAATAATAAAAATACAAGTAATAACAATAGCCACACTAATTTGAGGTTAGAATTGTTTGCTGAATAAAAAAACAATTTTTAAAAATTTTTAGGTGCTATGGGGAACAGACTTGCAAGATTTCTCAAAAACCTGCCAAATGTAGATGAGACGCTCAACTCTTATTAAACCTACATAAATGGGAGCTGAGCTCGAAGAATAAATGGGGTCTAAACACCTGCTTCAATGTTTTTGCTGAGTAAGAGTCTAAGAATGCATTCTAAAAAGTAATCCAAATGTTTTCGCCTTGGAGGAGGAAATAAATCCTTGCCTAAATGATATTTCAGTATTTGGACTATGAACATGTCAGTGTTTAGCTCAAGTGCATATGCTACACTGATCCCTTGTTGCCCAAGAACGCCCTAATATTGAAGCGAAAATAACCAATGAAAAAGTCACAAAATATGTTTTCCTAAGTAATCTAGAAAATTACTCCTTTCCCAAGCAGAAAAAAATAATTTTAAAAGTTGTGAGCTGCTCAGAGCAGTCTGAAAGAATGCATTTAAAAAGTTATTAATTTGCAGAAACACTTTTATCAATATCAACCCCCTGCCTTTACAGCAGTCTTTGTCTATGACTTAAACTTTTATCTGAGCAAGTAAAATCTATTTATCTTAGTTTATTTAACTTCTCCCTCCACTATGTATTCTAAACTGACAGAATTAGGCTTAGGCAGTATGCGTATGTACAAAAATAGTTGAAAAAGCCCTTGCTTATGCTTCACTGAATCTATGCCACACCTGGTTACCAGCTCATATTTTCAGCATTCCTTATAGGAAATTAAAAAAGCTGAGTTAGTCACCTGGCAATGAGCCATCTAAATAAGGCTTCCCTAAGTCATGAACATTGAGAAATGGAGTCAGTTGCACGGTTGCTTTTGAGAGGAAGCGGGAGGGACAGGCTGGTTTATTCTCTGGCAAAGCTTCACCTAGTTTTGGACAGCCTTGTTAGAGAAGGGGGGTTAAGGGCTTTTTACACCGACTTTCTAAAGCTTATTCAGACATCTCACATCTGTCAAAGGTGTGATTCAGAGGACCTAAGTCACCATCCACGTTTTGTGAAGACTCCTGAAGAAGACAGAGAACAACTTAGCTGGGTGCCTAAGGCAGCCTGAGGTAGGTGCTAACCATCCCAAAGACTTCTGCTGCATCTTCTGTGTTTATGTTGGACCTCCTAAAAATACTTCGTGCCATTTGGTGCTGCCAATTGATGGAAATCATGACTTTGCTCGTCCTGTAACTGTGAGACTGTCCTAAAAAAATCAGAAATTTAAACAACGCTCTTCCCACTGTTTACTTTGAGAGGTTTTCAGTCATTGCACCACCTTTTTAAAATGCTCTTCTCAGCCACAAAATCTAGAAACTTATTTGAAAAGATTCTCACATTGCAATTGTCTCCTGGAGCTGGAACCTCGAGTTAACATGAAATAACTTGAGCCTTGTGATAAAATCATGCGAATTGGCAAGCAGGACATCTATTCACCTCAGAGGAAAATCCACCTCGTTAAACGTGTAACTCCCGCTTAGCAGATCGCTCCTTGCGAGCGCGCAGAACGATTTGGCCGTGCCGAGGAAAGCGCTGGTGGCTGTCACGGGGAGCACCCGCCCTGCAGCGCATCCCGGGGAGCCCTGCCTTGGCCCCGGGCAGGGTTTGTGCCGGGGCCTTCCCCGGCGGGCAAGGAAAGGGCCCGGCCGCAGCCGGGGCTCCCCACGACCCCGGCACCCGCACAGCCCCGCAAGGCCGCACCCAGCCGCTCCATGGGGCCGCCAGCAGCAGCGCCGGCCAGGGAAGGGCGATCCCTCCCTGCCGCAGAACCGCGCTGGCCTCGAGGTGCAGCCCGGGCGGCCCCAGGGGAGGCCTCCCGCTGTGCAGCAGGGCGCCATGAGGTGGGGCCAGAGCGCCGCTGCCGGGCCGGGGGTGCCGCTGCCCCGCGGAGCCGGGCCGGCTGGGTTCGGTGCCCCGCGGAGCCGGGCCGGCTGGGTTCGGTGCCGGGCCGGCTGGGTTCGGTGCCGGGCCGGCTGGGTTCGATACCCCGCGGAGCCGGGCCGGCTGGGTTCGGTGCGCGGCGGGGAGCCGGGCCGAGCAGCGCCGCTGAACACCCTAACACAGCCTGCCGCAGGAGCCCCCAGCAAACCTCAGGCCAGCTGCCCAAGTGTCATCCCGTATTCCCCCTTGGCTCCAGGCGGGAAACAAGCACCTTTTGGTGCATGCCACCTGAAACCACCGAACACGCGCAGGAGGAGGCCGTTCCTCTTTTGACACTGCCATCAGGTTGCTCACACGTGTTTTTTTTTACCACGCACCGTAAAAGTGATCTTTTAAAGATACTTGAAAGGAAGGGAGGAGAAAAACAGACATACTTCCTTAGCTATTCATATCTTACAGATAAAATGTAAAGTCAATAGACACAAGCCGTAGCATTTAACCTCATCCTGTACTTGATTTATTGCAGATGAGAATCAACTAGAAACGGAATCACTTTGAAATTTTTACTACTGACATTAAAATTCCATGTTTGTATACACAGGTCTTGTGGAGATGCTAAATACAATTTTAGCTAATTTGGCATGCACTTTGATTTGCTAGCACTTAGGAATTCAAGTTAAAGGTAGACAACAAATCTCCTCTAAAATCTTATGTAACTCATGCATTTAAAGATGTGTTAATTTGTCATCTTAAACTCCTAGGATAATATTTTCAAAACTAGTTAGGGTCCAACTGTCTTGAAAATGCAATCAGGAGTTGAGAGACCTCACTTTAGGTAACTTTTAAAAAACCCAAACGAAGTGTAGTTTTTGAATAATATCACATTCAAGTAATTTACATCAATTTTTGCATCGGTATTTAACATATTACTTTTTTAAAATCAGTTCTAAATTGACCGAAAAGGAGAGTTGTCAACAAATTTAACATCTGTTTAACTTCCCTGATCAAATAAGATTAAGGCGCTAATTCTCCCTTTTACATTTCAGTGGAAACTACCTAAGTAGCAACTTGCCAAAAATGCATAAAGGTGTTTAGCAATTATGTAGTGGGTATGCTTGAAGAGATCAAGGTGCACTCACATGTTCTGTGCTATGGGTATCTCTGATTAGCTTGTCATCTACTCTGAAGAAGATGTAGCCCAACTCTCCTGTACTATGTAACAGGCCAGCTGTTAGCTGTCTGTCAAGCACCTAAAGTGGACAAGTAGTCCAGGAGCAAAAATGTCACTCCTTTGATCTGGCAAGGAGCAGCTGCTGATTTATAGAGTAGGACTTTGTTCTTCCGTTCTATTTTACTTTCTTTCCTAAGGCAGAACCACAAAATCCAGCAGAAAAAAAAAGTGCCATTCTCTGCAACATCAACAAGCTCTGACAACTGCAACAGGGTTTTTCTTGGCCCTAACAAAGCTTTCAGGCATCTCCTTTGACGCTCACCTTTTTTTTCCTTCTTCTTTTTGCAATGCGGTAGTTATTGTTTAATTCAGCTTCTGTAAATGGAATGGACTGTGGCCAGCAAGCCTGGGGCATAAACACACCTGTATGAAAGAAGCCTTATTGTAGCAACCATCTACAACCAACCTGCACATGCACTACCAGTTCGTGAGTTCAGAAGGAATGTTCCATTTTCCCTAACAGTAAATTTTGCCTTAAGATAACTACTTTTTGTACCCACTGTCCTGTCTTGACCACGAAGCTTGCATACACTTTTTCATTGTTATTAAAATCTGAAGGAAAAAAAATGTGTATTTTTCTACCTGTCAACCAGGGAATGTCAAGAAATTGGATCCAAAGAGCCTACTTTAAAAAAAACACAGCCAAAATATATTTATAGAAACACACTGCTGAAAGTTTGAAAACCAGGATCGTAAAGATGTCTGTTCTGTTTCAGACATAGTGATGCAGTTGCAAAGCACCTCCAGCTCATACTGCTGCAGATTCTCCTCAAAAAAAAGCATTTGGCAAAACAAGAACTCAGTAAGAAATGGCATTTGATGCAACTAACCAGACTGCAGCACTGCCAGCCCAGAGTCAATATTTCATTCGTTCTCTTAGAAGGTGCTGAGCAGATTCTATCAGGTGATCTGTCGCTACACATGCTGATAAAGTCCTGCCTCACCCATCGGTATAGCAAGAGAGTTTTCTTTTATTTCCCTTATGATCTGTTTTCAAGTTTATTAGCTAAAAACCCAAACCTACAGGGCACAATAAAAGGCTGCAGTATAATGCTGCTGGAGAGGAGAAACTGTGTTTGACCCTGGTTTGTGTCCATGCACATGCTGTGTTCACATTTCTTTATACTGTAACTTTAAAAACAGAAAAAAAAAAAGGATTACAAAAACAAAGATGGGAAGAGGTGAGGGTGGTGGGGGCGACATCATGACTACAAGATCTTTTGCATATATGTTAGCTTGTGGAAATAAATAAGAACTATTACAGCCAGAGCCCTAAGGGAGGCAGGAAAATGATGATGTACAGGATAGTATAAAATGATATATTAAAAACTGTGCTGTCAGTGGAACAATAGAATATTAAGCAAAAGTCCATAATAATTGGCAGATATTTAGCTGTAGACATCTTTCTCTGGTTGGTGGGTACTAAAGTATACGTGAGAGGAAAGAGAACTAGTTAGGCAATTAGAAGTAATGGGCATAAATAATACACTATGTATAAATACATCTATCTCCCCCTTTCCCAAGTTATAGCTCTTATCTGGATACACCTAATAACCTCTCAGTAAGTCATATTTACATGCTGATATCCCTTGTGTTTTGCTCTTTGCACTGTCTGGGTACTGGAGATTCTGCTTATGTAAATCTCTCTTTCTGTAGGTGCAGATGTTAAATGTTTTCCCTTTAATTTTTATAATACTAGTGGCAAGACTTCATCAAACCAGAGTGTCTAATGTCATAGTAGTTAAAGATGTGTCAACACCACACACACCATGAGGCTGCAGCCTGCCATGTTATGGAATACATGCTTCACAGTGATGAGCTGGTAGCAGAAGTGTGGGACTATATATTAAGCATGCTGAAATGAGGAGGTAAATATACCAATCTTCCCAGTGTCATATTGGTGAAACTTTTTCTATGTCTCCTCCCGTCTTGTGTTCTCTGTATTCCATGTGAATCAGGGGGAAATGTTGTAAAACATTTTTGAGAGTTTGTTCCATATGAGCACGTTTCATGGATGCTTGTGTTCTAGTTGTAACCCAAACTGGTTTGGGATGGAAAAATTTAAAATCTCAGTGGGGCCATTTCCTCAGCCTATCACTCTGTATCCCAGGCTCTCGTGTTTTCTGACCTTCATCTCTCCAGGGCTCAGTCTTGCTCCCTACCTTGCTGTCTCCCGGAGATAATTGCAAAGTACAGCTGGCAAATCAGTGATAAAGCTTGCTGGTGCTCTGCAAGGGTCCTAGATGGCTAGATACGCTGTGATTGAGAACATATATGTGAATTATAACATTTCTTGTCTCTCTGCTGTTTTGAACGAGCTTCTGTCTTCTGAACAAGAAAGGACTGAAACCTTGAATGTTTACTCTTTATAAAACATTTGAAAGGCTGGGTTCTCCAGATTCCAGTACTCAACTGGCTTATGAGCAGAGCAGAGCACTGGAGAAGCCTGTGCACCATGTTTCAGTTGTTGGCTTTCCCAGCTAAAGCGAGGTCTTTTAATGTATTTTTTTTTCTTCTGTTAAAGAATGGGTAGTTGGAGATGGTTTTTTTAATGCAGTCATTGCCACTTAAATAGCTCATGTGAAAATTAAATCCTACCACGGAAAGAAACTTGAAATTTCTTCAGTCAAAACTGGCAAGTTCTGTAATGTGTTCCACTATCCCATGTATTGCATACAATTGAGATATTTGTCATGAAATGAAATCCAATCTATATAAACTATCTAATATTTACCTTTATTTCTTTATGAGAGCAGTTTGGAAACTGTGTGTGATCTTACATAATTTTAATAACTGGTTGCTGATGGATTTCAATATTAGCTCTGACTGCTCTGACTGATAGGATGTTGAGGCTTAATTTTCAGAATTTCACTAATTGTTTCTACACTGCATACGGGTAAAGACATCTAAGAATATGTGCATAAACTTGCATTAGAGCCCACAAAACTGATAATGGCAGGGACGTATCTAACAATGTTCGTCACTTCATTCTGGTCTAGTAAAGCACTCAGATGTGTGAGGCAAATTTTCGAAATTATCAAGTTCTGTTATCAAAATTATCATAGGCTCTGTAAAGCTAATCCCAAATGTTCAGTGAATTTCTGAGTTAGAAGGCAGTACTACCAAATGGGTGTTGACATTAGTGCCTAAATTGTAGGTAATCTGTTCTCAAGGAGTTTTCTGTCTCTGGTTAGATGTTCCAGGAATCACCAGAAGGTGGACTTAGATACCTAACTACATTCTTTTCGTTTAAAAAAATAAGAAATAAAAGTCGTCACTTAACACTGAAAATACCGAAATTCTTTAGGCATGTAGATCTCTACTTTTAAATCTCCCATCCCACCATCATTTTTGCTGCTGTGTATTTGTGTTTCCTAGCAGTCAGTTACTTTCTGCGGTAACCGTGCTCTGTCTCTGAGTTGGGCACTTATGTCCAATCAGGATTCCTATGGATCCTTTTAGACAGACAGACATCTTAGGACAGGCCTGTTCATCCTTATAATAACAGAGATAAACATCTCTCCTTTTTAGCTGACACCATAATTATTTGACTGTTTATCTGGAAAGAAGGAGATCAAGTTTTACTTCCCTATCCTGCTTTATTTGGAACACAGACATGAGCATGGGTCCATCACATTCTGAAAGAATATCTGAATCACCCACAGAGTTAGTACAGTAAACAAAGCCCTTTCAGTTCATGTTCTGAGGATGTTCCACCCAAATTAAGCAATTTTGCAGCCATAATTAGCCAGCGCATGACTTTCACACATCTGAAGTTGGAGCCTTAACCAAGAGACTGTACAGTCCAACCCATGTTCTTAATTAATTTTTTTCTAGTGACTAGTTGTTACATACACAAAAGAACTGGAATTCAGGAGAACAAGAAAGGCATGATAGTGAAGAAGAGTAAAGATGGAGCATTATTTCAATAGCCCATTGATTGAGAAACTCAACTCAATTGGAGCAGTTAAGACATTGATTTAAATCAAGACAAAGAGAAGACCTGCAAACACATATTCTATTTAACAAGTGAATTTTCTAGCCAATGAGCCATTGAGGATAGCACTCCCTCTACCCCATTTGACTCTTTTGTAAACCTTGGTATGGTTGATGTACAAGAACTTTGGCTGAGTTTGGCCCTTGGGAAAGTTTGACCCTTGAGGCAAGGCTGATTTTGTGTTGAAAGTTGTGTCACTGTGGAACAGTTTCCTGCCTATTTGTCACTGTATATGTATTTGTGTTCCTACTCTGTCCCAGAGGTCCTTTATATAATATAATAACCATGCACAGAGCAGTATCTCACTTCATGGTACTGCTAGGGTTACAGTTCCAGATTTCTCAATTATATTCCATTCTAAACAGTTCTGTGCATGCTCATCAGTGGAAAAAAGTATGTGTAGACCACAAGTTCTTAAGCTTCTTGGGATTCGATGACTACTAGATGATGCTGGAAAATTTAGAGGTTGCAAAAGCTAAAGATTAACTTAAACTAAAGATTGCAGGGTTTGTGCTTGACACTCACATGCAACTCGAATGTGATACATATCTAAAAGATACATGTATATTAATGAGGAAATATTTTATAAAGTATGCTACACAGATCTTTTACTGTGGCTTAATTAGTTCATAAGCCAATATTATAATAATATTTTCATAAGAAATTCAAGCCAAGTTTTACAGCATCTTTAACCAACTTTTGAAAGAAACACAAAATTTAAGGTCAATGGAAATATTATGTAAAACAAAAAAGCACCAGTGAAAAGAGAAAAAAACACACCAAATTCACAAATTAATTTGATAAGAAATTAACTATAAATGTAACAAAGGCAATGTTTTTATTTGAATTCATTGTCCAAACTGAAGAAAACTTAAAAACTACAAATGCAGATATCCATTCAAATTGACTAGTAAAGGAGAATTAAATTTCCATTTCCTTTTCTTGATTCTTCCCCAGTTGTTATAGTCTTTCCAGTGTGACTATATTATCATCCACAAAATTTTTAGCATTATTGTAATCATAAAAGCTATGCTTTATGTCTTAATAAATCACATGAAGTTTAGCAGACTGTAGTAATGCCACATATGTTTTAATCCTAGTAAATTCAAGTCTAAGACAGCATAGCCTATGGTGTCTCACCTGAGTTCTCAGAGATGTTTCAGGAAGTGCATTAGCTCTATGAGTCAGTGAAATAAATAAAAACAAATATAGTGGTCAATAGGAAAAGAAAAATTTAGCACTCTAAAAGGGTTTTGACAGAAGCCTGAATTGAAAAATCCAGCTGTATTTTATGTATGTTTCCTAACCACCAGTCAGTTTTACTGAGATGAGTGGTCCAGTTAGCTGCCTGACTTTTGATGCCTGATAACATGTGTTCCCAGTAAAAACTAGTTCAAGAAACTAGGGTCTATAAAAGAACAAATATGAAAACATCAAAATGTGAAATTCCACAAATTTCGCAATTCCACATACCTGGTTGCTAGGACAAATCTGACGCAAAGATATGCAGCTAAGATGGGCACTTACACTTCATTTTCAAGTGTAGTAAAGAAAGATAAAAACTGATAAATCTTTTTGGGAATGTTTTGCATCCAGACCAAAACCCCCCATTTAATCCTTCTGCCAAATTTATTCCAAGTGCTACCAAGATATGCTCTGTTTTTTTCCAATATAGCACAGACCTATAATAACTGCTTAAGCATGCCATACAGTATTAATCTTCCTCACGAACACTGTCCCAAAACAGTTTCCATGGAGAGAAATTAAGAGATATGTACAGGCAAAGGAGAAAATATATGGCTAGCCAATGATACAGAAAGGCTCTTTAGATAGGAGCTATGGTAGAAAGGAAGTATTTTTCTACTGAGATTGCTGAACTGAGGGGAGGACAGCACTAGACAAAGAGAGAAGAGACGAGAATGGGGGGGGGAAGAGAAATCTATGCTTAAGTATGTTTCAACAATTTTTTAAAGAAGACAATTTTGAAGTTGATGCAGAAAAGGAGGGGGGAAGGCTGCTGAAGTGCCTACAGTAGGAGGTGATTTTTTTTGATGTGTGTGAAGCACCAGCATTTACATTAAGGGGGGAATGAAGAACTGGGACTTAGAGTCCTCGGAGAAGGGGACTACAATTTTTAAGGTGGCAAGAGATGAAGGCAGAAGCAAAAGAGACACATTTGTTGAAGTGGGAATAGGAAGAGGGGTGGAACACTGGAGGTGTGAGGGAAGGAACAATAGGAACACTAGGAAACACATGTGATTTTGGGACAGTAAGAATAAATGTATGAGGAGTATTGAGAAGTAAAACTCATATTTAAGAATGTCTGATAGAGTCATGTTGTTCTGGGTTCACTGTCAATTTTGTTTGCCAGGTTATAAACCCATATATATAAAATGATACTAAAACATGAACTTCATTTAGACAATACTCTTCTTAGCCAAGGAATCTGCAGTAGCTACAGCTGTGGCTTATTCCATCTCATCAGTAATTTTAATTCTAATAGTCATTAGTATGAAGCTTTCCACAGTATTTTAAAGTGATACTTTACTCCCAGTTCTTGAGTTCTGTTTGGTTTGAATGTACTATGTGTCCTTTAAAATCTAAATAATTTGCCCTGAGAATAATCACAACACAGCTACACTTTGGAACAGAAGATGTTTGTATGGTTCTGATAAACCTCTGCAATATTTGTTTAAAAATCCCCCAAACAAACCACAAACCCAAAAGGTAGCTTTGAACAGTCTATGATTATCTATAATCAATAGCTTTCTCCATAATGTAGTCCAAAGAACCAAGTCCTGAAACAGTGTGCACCTGTGTGAGAGGGTGGTCTGTACAGGCCATCAGTTGTTTATCCTCTCTGCTTGTTGTGTGCGGAGCATGGAGTAGGCAATAGCTTATGACTGCTTTAAACAGTGCCTGCCTGCCCTGTGACTTTTGAAAAGATCTCAAGATGAGGTTAGCACGATAAAGAGCTTGATTTCTCTAAGCAACAGTTATTCAGATTGACGTTACCCAGTCCTTTACTGGAGACGATATAGAAATAAAAGAAAAACTAAAATATAAAAATAAGAAAAAAAACTCAACAGTTGGACTTAAGTCTGTAAAGGCATCTACACTATCATTACCACCAAGTGCATACCAAGTGCATAAAACCTGAGCTCAATGTTGGCCTACATAAAATTACTATTTTGCTGTGAAGGGTTGGCAAAGTAATTTATAAAATGATGGGGTAAAAGTAAGAGAAGTCCAATTAAAAGCTTTTCTTTAAATGAGAGTGAACAGTGTAGGACTGTTTGAGTTTGAACCACTTATTACCTTTGTACATTTGTCTTTCTTAACTTCTATTAAGTGATTAGATTTCCCATAGAAGTAATTGTTCATTGATAGATAATTGTATCATTGTGGCTTCTTATTGGGGAAAAGTATCACATCCACACACTTCGGATAGATAAAACCAGATGGATGTATCTGTCTGTCCATCAATCTGTACTCAAGAAGCCTTTGGGTATTTTTAGAGAATTTAAATCAGTTGCAAACAAAAGGGACATTTTAAAGAAGGAAAATACACTTAATTAAAAAGATGTCAAAATTATTTTATTGTCAACATCTACAATATCTGTGACACGGTGATGTTGTGTAACTTGAATACTAGTTCTCAGAACCATAATAAGTAGCTATTAGAAATAGCAGGGACTTATTATTAGTATCCCCACAGAGTTATCTTCTAAATTATTTATACTTGCAACACTTTCACGTAATGGCAGTTTTAAATTCAAGCAAACAAAGCAAACCACACAATAAAGAGAGGGGAAGAGAATTGTACAGAAATCTTTTCTGAATATATGTAGTTAGAAAGGCAAGTCAAACAAACTAATCAGATTTTTTTTCCTACTCAAATTCTCATGAGACTTGCAATAGACAGCATCAAAGCTTTCTGGGGTTGTGTCACCTTGATAAAGGATTGAACAGCACTGTATCTGTTTTATGCCTCACATCTAAAATGTAAAGGAATGCAACTTTATTTGTCTGGTGCAAGTTTGCTTATTGTCTTTGAAATTCCACAGCAGACCCTCCACAAAAAGCTTAGCTATCAGAAGGGTGCAAATAACACCAGTCTTGAGTTCTCTTATGTTCATCCCCTAGGTTATGGTGCTAGGTTTGCATTGGAGTTGGTGGGGGAGAGCAGCAGGGGAGGATTGTTGGTTTTATATAAACTTAGCATGCCTTACTAATACACAGTGTAATGATTAACACTTCAGGAGTCAATGATTTTCAGAAAAATGGAGGTGAGATGCCTTATTTTTTAAAAAAAAACCCTTCAGCCAAACTCAAGTCTGCTCAGTGCAGAGATAATCTGAGTTAAATTGAAGAGAAAATAGCTCATACTGAAGACTCTAATGGTCTCTTTCTGATCTTAAACTGTTTGCATTTATGAACATATAAAGATCATCCTGTTCACTTTCCATTAACCAACCTATGAAGTTTTGTCTTAACCATCAAAACAAATTCCAGCAGAAATCACTTTCTTATTAGATTACTGAGCGGCTGCATTTGGTTACTTCAAGAACAAATTTCTACCCCACAAAAAGGAAAAACCCCAGCCTGATTTTCCCCCTGCAATAGAAGTACCTAGCTAAATACTCTCAGTTTTTTGTCAGTCATAATAGAAGCAGGTTTTAAAAATACCCAGTTATTCTGAGTGTCTCTTTTTCTGGGCATTTGGCTTAAGGTACCCAAAATAAACACACAATGAAAATGCTAGCCTTCTTTTTAAGCAAAATGACATTTACATGTACTAAAAATGATATTTGCCTTATGCTACTTCAGTTGCACAACAACCCCTCATTGATTACCATCGAATTACATTAGTTTAAAAT
Source organism: Sturnus vulgaris (assembly GCF_052056855.1). NCBI lineage: Eukaryota > Metazoa > Chordata > Aves > Passeriformes > Sturnidae > Sturnus > Sturnus vulgaris. The sequence goes on along the minus strand of NC_142248.1, from coordinate 18,332,959 downwards.
TGTAGTAACTGAGTAGTGGATCAGGTCCTATAGTCAGACATATATTTTCCACTAGATAATGGCTACTTATATATTTATGAATTTTAAAATGCTTTTCAATTCAATTATCATTGTTACTGTGTGCAGGAAGTAAAGAAGTAAATTGCAACCAAGCTTTCAGGGGGTTCAGTCCCTCATGAAGCACTTGAATTTCAAATGTCAGGGGAGGGCAACTGTATAGTGCCCTCTACATAATAAATGACACAATATGTTGAATATTCTTAATGTTTTTGTGTTTGTGGTTTTAGGGACAGAACTATTACCTGTTGCTATGTGAAATATAATAAAGGAATGCTATCATGTCTTTAACCAAGTGGCACAGAAAATTTCAAGGAGGTTCAAAATAATTGGTACTCAGATCTGTTCTGTTCTGATCACCCCTAGTAACAGAAAGTACTCACAAAGTGATAAACAGCTTTCAGGCAAATGCATAACTTCAGTGTCAATTGGAGTTATGTGCAGACACTCAGAGCAGAAATAGTATATAGCTCTCCATTCCTGAACATGACAGTCATAATAAACCTTAACCTCAACATTCCCTCCTTTCCTCAACCACAGCTAAAAATGCTACACACATTTGTACCATCTAATGAACCAGACATTAAAAGGAAACCACAGATCTATACCAGTAGATTATCAGGAAGAGAAGTGTGAAGTGAATACTGCTCATTACAGTATCATGATAGTTACAAAAAAGAAAGACCTAATAAATCACTATTGTCATTCTTCAGCAAGAGTAGGGGATAGTCTGCCATTGGAGATGCCACCAGCTGCTAAAATAACTGCTTGTAAAGTGGATAGTGCAAACATATAATGCAAAATCCTTGGGGACAGAAACTCAGACTCACCGTGGTGAACCTGGAAAAGAATGATGGATGTTTATTTTACTCTTCTTTGATGGCAATACAAAGGAAGGAGAGATTGTGGAGTGAAGGACTTTGAGTGAATTGTGTCTAGTTTTTGAGTCTGTTACCTACTTTCTTTTTTAATGTGTACAAACCAATTAATAATAGATGATGACTCTGATTATGAAAAGGGAGAGGTATAAGATTTGCTCTTTCAGAGGCAAATAAATAAAAAAAGAGTAGGAGTGAGTGGAGTTTAGAACTGACTCCTTTTCCACCCACACCTCCTTGAAGCCAGGGAAACATCCAGCACTGAAATGATCAAAACCTATAGCAAATAGTGGTCAGTAATGAATACGTATCACCGTAATGAGCAAACACAAAAAACAAAACTCTGCTATTTTTATGCTTCAGAGACATATTTCATGCTATTTCTACAGTTTGACTAATAACCAAACCCCTAGTCTACCTGATGCTCAGTTTCCTGTTGGTTAATAATATTAATAATTATTTCTTCCCTGTCTCACCTCTCATTTTCCTTATTTTGACATGATACATTTTCTATTGTTTTTGAGACAATTTGACAATAAAGGGCACAAAAATATCTAGCTACTAATATATCCATTCCTCTACACTGCACAGTATTTACCTTCCTCTGATTGAAATTCTGATGATGGCTGAGGGAGTGATTGCACCCGCTACAATTACTAGAGTCTGGTTTACAATTTGTTCTGTAACTGTTATTCACATGTAACTTTTCAAAAGTCTTTCTAAGATTATTTTTATGTGAATAATTAGACTGATATTTAAGAATTCTAATCTCATATAAATGCTCAATCAAAACACATATTTTCCTGTGAGCTAAAAGTGTCTAGATTTCAGCTTTGATTCTCAAAAGAATGTTATTGTTCCTGCAGGATGTGAAATGGAACATAAAAGAGTACTTTACCTCACCATTTGAATTGGATAAATTTTTTTCTTCTCTTATTTTCTTTATTTTTGAATGTTTAATTGATTACTGTTGTCTGGGGCTTTTTTCTTAATATCTTTATCTTCTTCTCCTGTAAGTGTGGATTTACTGCTTTTAAAAATTCTACAAAAAGAATATTGTCCTCATTTTGTGCTTTTTATTTTGTATATTTAATTCCTAAATAAAAAATAGACATTTTCAATTTCAGGACCCAGTCAGTTAGCTGTGTCTCTTAAGGGACTACCAAAGAGAATAACAACTAATTCTGACTGTATGATGTGTATTCCAAGATTCACATATATTTTTTTACAAGCCACAAAACAAATGCTGATAATTGACTCTTGGCAAGTACTGGTAAGGAACTGGACTAAAAGTTAGAGCTGAAGCTGAAAATATTTTGGCATATTAAATACTTTCTTATCCATAAGATAACCCTTTTACCAAGTGGTAGACGGACAAATTACAATGTCCTCATGACTGTCTAGGTTAATGCCTCCCTCAGAAAGGGGGGAGGAAAGAAAAGGGTTTAAAAAAGCCCAATAAATAATCTTTCACCTTTGCAGACAGTAAAAAGAAATGCAATTCAGCAATCAGAAAGAAAAGGAAAAAAATGACCCCTGGAAGTGGGAGGGCAGAATACAGAGATACAGAAGGAATTTGCTTCCACAGTGTGCATAGAAAAGGCATACACCGAAATGACTGGTTCTTGTTTGAATATGTTTGTGGGCAAGACCACATTTTGTGTTGGGGAAGCACAACCTAAACCACAATATGGTAGAATGTGGTATCTCCATGATCATGTTTCAATACGAGCTATTAGAATCCCTGGTTTAAAAAGGAGAAAAGTGTTGATGTAGACTTCAGAAATTGTGGCAGCAGGCAAAACAACTTTTTGCACTTCTGATGAGAAAATACGTAAGCTTCTCTGCATCATTTTGTTTTACTTGAGCTCTATTTAGTTTTAATCCAAGTCTATTATAAGGGATTTCTTTTAGATACATTTCCTATTAAGCAGATGAACTTGAGATTCTTTGTAACATGTGGCTCATTTGAAAACAGTTGCCATCATCTGTCTGATGAAGTGAACACCATGGAGAGGGATAGCAAAGTCAATTCACTTTGGCTTCTAGTGAAAGAAACAAAGGCCAACAAAAGAGCAAGAGGTGGAAGTGTGCTGAAGTGGCACTTGAGGACATGGTTTAGTGGTGAACATGGTGGTGAATAGAACTTGGCTGTCTTAGAGGTCTTTTCAAACCTTAACAATTTTATGATTCTATGATTCTGAGTGTCAGGATCCAGCAGTTTTCAGGGACCTAATTCTAGGCCATCACAGGAATGGTAAGTCTGATTTCCCCTCGTTTTGCACTATGTAAAAACTCTTAATGACAACAATGTTTCTCTTCATTTACTTTGGGACAAGCAAAAGGGTCATCAGATCAGAACCTCCCAAAATTTTATATCGTATGTGTCCCTTCCAGCTCAGAATATTCTATGATTCTATACTTTACAGTATATAAATTGCAAGCACAGTAACTACTGGACCTTGGAAGAAGGTACAAGTAATAAGCATCATGCATCCTGTTTCTTTTTCCTTTAAATAAAGCCATTTTACGTATTTGAGAATTGTAAGTAAACAAACTGATTAAAGCAGTCATTGCTTCATTGCGAGGTCATTTTTTCTTAATCTTGAGATTCACAACAGAATTGAAGCATGCAGCCAGAGCACCTTCTGATTTACCTGGCACTGGTATTTTTTGCTTATTTTACATTGGATGGAGACAAGAACCTTTATACCCTTTTCTGAGCATGCCAGTGTAAGCAAAAAGTACTGTGTTTCCACTGAAACAATTCATGTTACAGGTAGCTTGCCTCCCCTTAGATGACTGTTTCTTGGAAGTAAGTTATTGTGCAAAGTCAGGGTCAGAGTAGACTATTACAAACCAAGCATCAAGAATGCTTGGGGAGGGACATTGCTGGAGAGGAGTCTTTGGAAATAATTCCCCATTGTATTGTCTCCCTGGACATCTTGCATTACTACTGCACATTGTTCATTTAAAGTCACCACGTACAGCAGAAACAATTCATACACCCCAAATTTTCTGGAGTAAATGTTCATAAAATCTGTGCCCCGAGGTCAAGATAGAACACCTGTATCAAGTATATGTTTCGTAGTGTGGCTTACAGATGCTTCTCTCTGATTTCATGTGCTGGTGAACAGTAGTGAAGGCTATTATGCTGAAGAGTATTGAGGGCTGTAACAGCTCTGTAGTGGTACAGGTGTTATCTTCACCTGTAGGTATCTTCAGTCATTTGTTATTATCTCCATGTCATGACACATGAAAAAAAGGAAGAGTTGGACACAAGCTGCTGCAGTCCTTTGCAGGAAACTGCCATATGTGTCGTCCTGCAAAAGCTGTTTGAGTAAGTTATCTCAAATGCTATTTGAGGATTCAAATTCAGAATTGAAATCTGTGGAAAATATGCAGCTCACCTCAACAGACTTCAAAACAGGACCATGGAAAATCAGAAGGAGAGACTCAAGGAATAAAACTACTTTGAAAATGCAATCTTAAATTTGCCCCAACCACTGCCTGACTTGGATTACCTACACAGCGACCCAGTGTGACTTTCTTGGAAAGCCAGAGAATGAAGCAGCAAAATGCATTTATATTTAGGAGAAAAATATTTTTTTATAAAATGCTTTTATATTATGCTTTTCCACCCAACATATTTTAGTGATATTTTTTAATACATTCTTATGCTATAGTATGTTGTCACATAACATAAAAATATGTTAGTATGATATTCCAAGAACAAGGTTTTGCAGCTTTTCATCAGCTCAAATTTGTTGTTCAGTGTTTAGTTACTGTTTGAACAGCTCTGTGGAAGCACACAGCTCCATCTCAGTACTACATTCTGGTATCTGTACACTGTTCATATGCTGAATCCACTTCCTGACTTCACTACTAATACTTATTGTCAGAAAGGCTGTGCAGACTATCATAACCTTGTCAGGTGATTGAATACTTTAGGGGACAGATTTCCAAAGCTATCCATGTACATAAAACAGATATGTGTGTTGTATTTATAAAAGTATGTGAGGGTTTTGGAGTTGACCCATCTACTACACAGATGTGGCACACAGTGAGCTTTGCATCTCAGCAGGAGCTTCCAGGAGCTGCCTTATTACAGCTAATAAGTCTACAGATTAGATGTCCTGGACTAGTTCTCCAAAAGAAGGAAAACCAGAAGTTTCTGAGTAGAGTTGTAGGAAATACTTGCAGTAAGCACAATCAAATAAAATTAATATAATGCTGGATTTCAGGAGAAAACATACACCTCAGCTAAGGTTCATAAAGTGATTTTGGAATTATATTTAATTTTTCTTTAATATCATATCATAATATCATATGATATAATATCATATCATACCAATAATATCAGTAATATCATATATAATATTTCAAATCTAAAGGAATTGTTGTAGCCAAACTGTTGTAGCTCAAACCCACAGCAGGGTTTGTCTGTGACTTTTGGAGAGAAAAAAAAATTACATTTAAGCTGGAATTTTGACATACACAAATAAACAGAAAGTCGTGTGGCTGAGGAATAAAGTTCTCCCTCGGAACTGCTTTTATGCAAACATGACCCTCCAAAACCTCAATGAGCCAAAGACTGTTGAGACTTGCTCTCTCTGATTTAGCAGTTTACTTAAGCATGTGCCTGTCTATAAGCATATGGATAACTTCATTAACATGACTGAGAGTTAGGCAGGTGCTATGACAGCCTAATGGAGTTAGGCCTTGTCTGAAGAATGAGTTCTGAGTGTTTGTTCTTGAATAAGTCAGCCAACAGTCATCTTGGCTTTTGCTGAGCAGACTACTTTGTCCTTTGTTATCAATGGCCTTTGACTAAACTTAGCAATAAGATACTCAGCAAGAGTGAAAATTTTTGGTTGTACATAAAATTATTTTAGCTCATTATAATTAAGGCCATAGACATCAATAATTAATTTTATGAAAAAAATTGCTAAACTAATGATACACTTCAGGAAAAAACACCTGTGAGTGAGATGGCACTACTTTTCATCCGTAAAGAGAGTAAAGTCTGAGAAATGAGGGATCAAGAAAAAGGCTAATGATATAGGAAGTAACTGAGAAAAGATCTTGCTTGAATCAAATGAGTAGCTTTTTCCTGAGTTCACTCCCCAGATCTGAGTAGCAGGAACTTCAAGTACTCTATCTTTCCCTCCAGAAAGCAATACTGTTCTGTGTAGAAGTGAACTCTGAACTACTGTGCCTTCATTTCTCTCCTCCTGTTATAGCTCTGATTGAACTAAACTACAGGGTTTCAGTAGGCACTGAAAAGTTAAAGCTGAAAGAAAAAAAGACATCCTGGAAAACATACATGGACAGACCTCACCACATTCAAGACCTTCCCAAAAGAGTACAGTGTTAAGGAAGTTCCACATGGTTTCAAAGTTAATAGAAAAGTCCTGATTTATTTTTCAATATAAACCCCAGAAGTATTCTCAATGTCTTCCAAAGCACTTACTGGCTGCTTTACAGGCCGCTCTGCCATCAACATATAATATATTCATTTTTGAGATATAGTGTTGCTTTTAAAATGTAGGTTTTGTTTTCCTTTGCTTTGTTCCCTCCATGTAAAATGGAATATTCTCCCTACACAGAGAAAGTAGTCTTTATTAAACTTGCAGGCTTGCAAATGAACAAGGCCAGACAATGTAAAGAGCTGAAGAAACTTTTTGGGGGGTTGATTTATGTTGAAACAAGCAAGTGAAATACATATTTAAGCAAGTGAAATACAGCATATTTTATATTGTCTTATAAAAGATGGTTTATAAAAAGCCCTTCAAAATGCAGTGTTTTGAAAACCACAATGAAAAATGAATTTTTGATAAGTCTTGCCTCAGTGATAGTCTTGGCCAAGAAAAGACTTCTACTATACAAGTGCAATACAGAATTTTGACTTGAGAAACTCTATATGGACTGTGTTTTACATCAGTCATTGAATTTAGGTAAGGAATCCAGAAGAAAAAAGTGATAGAATCAGTAGATATTGAAGAATCACTGCAATTTATTTAAGGCAAGAAGCACATTCTGGACTATAATTTTCCTGATAATACAAAAATGCCCCGCTCTGATGATCCAAATTTTTAATCTCTTTCTGCTTTCATTGGATTTTTTAAAGATGAAACATAGTAAAACTTCTAATTTCTCCCAGTGGTCCTGCTTCCAGTTTCTCCTGGAAATTGCTCTTTCATCATTGGTAACATCGAACTTATGAGTTCACCGCTCCAACCTTATTCTCCAATTTACAAACAAAAAGGAAGAGATCTTAGCTTTCAGAGAGGTGTAGAAAGGCCTGTCATTCTGGATTATTCACTTTTGTATACCAGTCACTAGACATGACTGTCTCTGAAAAAATTCTGACTTGGGAGGATTTTTGTCAAGCCAGCATTCCTGATTCTGCATTGCCCCACATCTTGGATATATACATCATTTAATACAATGCCACTATAAGATAGTCTTAATAGATGTTGTGGCTTTTGTATGCATTGAGTTGATCACATAAGGTGCAAAATACAAATCAGCTTTAGTCACATTTTTCTGAGCAGAAAGGTTTTATCAGGGCATGTGCCCTTTAGGGATCTTATGTTGTTCTTGCATTCTTCCTCTTCACTTGTTTTTGGTGCTAAGTGGTAAGAAAAGCTAATTTTACCTTTGCATTAGGCCAAGTCTCACTGGATGTAAATCACTTTGGTTTAGTTATGCTGTTTACTATTATAATGTTAATTTTTGCATTCTCACTGTCCTAGAAAGAACCTATCATATCACTGCACTCCTAGGGTACCTCAATCTGAGCACCTGTGAACGCTCAGTTCCCAATAGGGGAATTGAGGCTACACAGAAAACTTTCTGGTGTACTTGTTGCCAAATGAAAAGGGGACAACTTCTTAAGAACATAGAGAGATCATGTTCCCTTAAACATCAACCCAGACCAAAGTATGGGCTAACTAACAGCTTAGGAAACCAAATTACCAGATTTCCTTATTATGTAACATTTCTCCTCCAGCAGCACACCTTGAATTAATTCAGGCAGTCCAGTGCGAGCATGTTTTGAAACTTCTGAAAGTTCACTCGCTGTAGTAGTCTTGAACTTCATTTCAGAGAAGTGAAAGTGTGTTTGCCCCCTTTTTGTGAACTCTTCAGAGAAATAATGTTCAGTGTAACAAGCATAAGCTTTGCTACCTGACAGGAACTTGTGGCAAGACCAGTAGCAGTGATCAGCTGAAAATGTTGAAATTGTGCAGACCTGTGTTTATGCCAGGGATTAATTTGGCCGTTAAGTTTGGATTGTATCTGAATTTTAAAAATTCAGTAGAGCTGTGTTGCTTTGAAGCCAGGGCCTTAGATTTGGGCTGACCTTTCCTATTCTAGCTCAAAAACTTAAGCAACTGAAGCAATTTAATACTATAACTAGTATTTTAACAGCCACAAGGGCCTAGTAAAGGTGTGGTATTTTCTCCCAAATTTTCAAAACCTCTGTCTTCCTCTACGGTTTACAAAATTGCAGTTGCCCTAATATCTTCTGAAATGTAAGCAAGGCTGTTGGTTTTCATGTTTTTGTTTTGTTTTGCTTTGGTTTGTTTTGGTTTTGTTTGTTTTTACCAATAGATCTTTTTGAAAAGAAAAGCCTAAGTGTTACATAGAATTACAGTTCTTAAATAACAACCAATACTGTATAAGCCTCTCTTCCTACGTGTTTTCCTTAGTAGTCTGTGGGAGAAAGGGGAAATGCAAGAATTCAATGAAACATAAGCAGCAAGTAAACCTTTCTATCCTCTCCAATTACACAAAAATAGGAAGGGAGCATCATTTTCAAAGGAACAAATGTTACACAAGACATGCCCTTTAAATCCTTTTTAAGGCTCCGTGACCTGTAAAACTATCTGCAATATCAGCAACAGAAAGCTTTGCACAGAACAAATGCTTATGTTTTATGTGTACTGTATTTGCTAATCATTAGTTCATAAGCAAGAGCAGATATACAGTGTGCTATAAATAATGGCGGGAATGTAAAAGTGAATTGATCTGTCTGGCTATCTAGTAATACTGCTGGCAGAGAACCAGTTTTGAATGGCTGCCAACTACCATAGACCCAGCCAGGGATTTGTCTAGGGGTCTTGCCCTGTCAGGCAGAAAACAGTCTTAAGCTGAGCTCCCAGAACTGTGAGCACCGCCTACTGCTCAACAATGAGCATTTCCTGCAGCGTCCCCTTTACCCACTTAGTTAAATAGCAGAAAACATGCACGAGTTACCAGGCTATGAAACCAAGCATCTAAAAATATTAATCACTGGATAGAGAGGTCAGCGTGCTTGTGAACTGAAGTGAAATACATTGTTCAAATTGACTACGCACACGGAGAGTGAGAAACTGAGAGCAAGATCCACACAGGCACACAGACACGCACAAATATGCTAAATTTATTCTGTTGCCAGAGCTCTTAAAGCATTCCACAAATGTATGGTAGCTACTGTGCCGAAATCCTCATGGGTGAGGTAGTAAACAAGCAGAAGAACGGAAGCATTTATAGTGATCTAGATATTTTTAAGAGGATAATTATGCTAAATAATGTGATTGTAATAGAAACAAATGGGGTGGGGCTTTATTACAGGAAAGAAAGGAGGTGGCTCAGAAGCAAGTCCTGACAGCAAAATTATTTCCCCATCTTTAGTGCAAATGGAGCAAAATGGTGGGCTAATTTTCCCCTCTTCCTTTAAGTCAGTCATGCTGATCCACTTATTGCATTGCTTGAACTAGTTTTCCCTGTGTATAAACATGGAAAGACAGCTCAGGCAGCAAACTTACCTCGGGATGCCTTGCAGGGATTCAATAATGTGCCTGCTTGGCACTGTTTCTTGTATCCCTCAAGGCTCTCTCCCAATCTCTTTGTAAGATCAGCCCTGGCTCAAAAAAAAAAAAAAAAAAAAAAAAAAAAAAGAAAAGAAAAAAAAGAGAAGAAGACGAAGAAGAAGAGGAAGGGAAAAAAAAGGAGTCCTATCAAATGATACAGTTCAGCTTCATGTAATGTCTTTTCTAGGTAATTCTGATTCACTGTTTAGTACAGAATCGGAGTGTGATCAGAGTGTGTCCGTTCATGTGTGTGTGTGTGTGCATGCATGTGTGCAGGCACATTGATTGTGTCTGTTCAGTGTTTATATTCCTGTTTATATTCCTGTATAAACCTATATATTATCTTTACTTACAAAGAGAGGACAAGTTGCTAATTAAGTACTGGTAAATTGAATTCCTTCAAAGTGAAGCTTATAGATCAGAGACCACAGGACTTGGGCTGCTGCTTTGGTTTTGAATTTGGTATGGCTTTATTGAATTTTATAAATACCAACCAAATTCAAACAAAACTGATTTAGATTTCACCTCATCACTTAAAATATATCTTGTAGAGTACAGCCTGTGCAGTAATCCTCTGCTATACTTTAATTTGGTTTTAATTTTATAGGCCCTGTTTTAACTGCATATTTCCAGACCTTTATTTCTCTCACAGCTCTTAGCAAAATGGTAGCTCATAAACACAAGCTCTGCTGTATAGACTTTGCATTTCATCCCAAAGTATTTCCTTTTTTATAGCCATGGTCTTTCCATCTTAGTGCTCTGAGCTTGGGTCACAAATCTCACTGCTATTCCAGTGTGTGACATCTTCGCTCGTTTGCCGCTGCTCATTAACAAACAATACTGCTGTGAAATTGGTTTAATGACAAAGTAATAAAATTGCTATTCTGCTCACAGATTGCCTGAGGCACTTTGAGCTCCTACAAGGCTTACTGTGGGTGCCAAGATACATTAAGCTGCTTATTCGTAAAAACTGCATCATCCGTTTTTTTCACAGGTTTTTTCCTTTCCCTATCTAGCCCCTGCTTCTTTTTATCTTCAAATAAAAAGATATATTTGCTTATGTTCTTCCATGCTGTCAAGTTTTTACTTTCATGCATATTTCTGGAAAATGAAAGTGTATTTCATTTCATTTTTCTTTTTAAAAGGTCACTCTGTCCCTATTCCAACATTGTTCCTGGACTCCAAACCCTTTGCAATGCAACATTAAGGGAGACTTATTTTAATATCCCATATTATGTAATTGGGATACTAGATAGAGTTAGTCCTATTTTAGGCGTAGCTGAATAAGAGAACTACTTATAGAATGAGTTTCCTTTTTTAAAGAACTGATTCGTGCAATGCAACTATTTTCTGTCAAGATTTTTAAGGCAAAATCTTTTTTTTTTTTTTGTTTCTGTTTTAAACGTGAAAATAATTATATCATACCTAGTTACTTTTCCTACTCAAATTCTACAAATACTAAAATATGGCAGAGTAATGACAACCAAAAAGCTTTGAGAAGCATGTGGTTTTCATAAAGAACTGCATGTTTTAGAAAGTCTTCTTTTTCTTAACACCTCCTTTTCTTTTATCATTTATCTGAGGCTCGTATGGACCCAGAAATTTCCTGCTGGCAGACAATGCTAAAACAACCCAGTTGATCTTTGACAGGTGGACAGGTCTTGATAGTTATAGTCAGGCATCTTGACACTACCAAAACAGTGTAAACAAACAATCCTAATTAATACTACTTTCACAATTTAAACAAGTGCACTAAACATTTATATTTATCAGTTTTCACTCAGGGAATGATTGTAATCTCTAAATGCTTCATTGCACCTATGTGTGTTGCTCACACCTATATAAAATACTTTTTTGGGGAAACAATGGGAAAAAAAACCCTCATGTCTTATTTCCACTTCAATAACAAGTAATTTGACCTGCTGAGTAGCTTAGGAAATGTGGTTTGGGTATCTGTGATGGTTAGCTAGCAGTGGAAAAACTGGTTCAGAAACAATAAGGTCTGGTCTGAACATGAATCTCACACACACCCCGCTGCCCCCCTTCTCTGCTTCAAACCTCAGACTGATCCTCCTTTCAAATATCTTGTGCTTCAGGGCTTCCCCAGGTCAGATTCATTGCAGAATGTGTCTGACCTGAGGAAGCCTCAGAGCATGAGATTTGAATGTAGCAGGCTGATGCAAGCCCAGGAGAGACTCCCAGCCTAGTGAGCACCTCTCGGTGGGATTATCCAAGGTAGGAAGGCCTGCTGGAGGTCAGGAAAGGATTTAAGCATGCACAGAGGAAAGTGAGGGATAATGGGAGTCACTACGGCTGAGTTGGGCTGCTGACTCTGCTCAGAGGTGGTCATGAAATACGTTGGGAGATCAGGGAAGAAAAGGGAAATAAAATGGAGGAAAGAGGAAAAGGACAAGCTCACGTTTAAGGGAATTTAACTGGCTGCTAGGAGGTAGACAGGACCTCCAGATATGTGGGAATGGAAAACCTGTGAAAGGCTGACAATTATCCTGTTGGTTGAGGAAGAGTTAATGAGGTTAAGACCCACATATCACAGAAGATTTAAGTAAGAAGTAGATCCTTTTGGTGCCTTCTATAAGGATTTTCCAATTTTCTGCTTCCCTATGATCTTTACATGCGCCCAGTAAAAGGAGTGTAGAAAGCACACTAAAACAGATTATGGCCCCATGCTCTCCAGGTCAGGTCTTCTTTCTCTCCACAGCAGATTTAAAACTTCCTGCAGACTGTTCTAAACTCTGCTGTCTAATCTTCACTTCCAACAAGCAACCTACAAACTGTGTAGCCTGAGCTTGTGCATGTGGGTGCTGTGAGTCTTAGATTCACTGACTCTCTGCTTACGGGGGATTTTCCCACTCCAGAGGAAGCTGACAGTTCATGCTCTTTTTGTGTTGCTTTAGGGTTGCAAAGGTGCTCATCATCTTGGTCATGGAAATCAATGGGAGCTAAGCCCTAAGCAAGAGTTTGGAGTGCATAAATGGAGATCAGAGCTTTCATATTCCAAGCAGGAGAGATACAACAATGCATACACTGGAAATACTAATGCAAGATTAATTAAGCCTATGCTTAATTCTTCTGCTAGGCAGATTTGAGCTGATTTACTGTTCAAAGGGAAAATATTCAACTATCTACTTACCCTAACATTTACTGGAGACCCTAGAAGTACGTATTGGGTCCCAAGGATACTATACAGAAGCTTCTGAATTACTTTCTTTTCCTGTCTGTGAAGTATACACTCATAACTTGCTTATTTTTCTATTCGCATTTTAATGGATCAAATCTGGGCCCAAAGTTTGTGTTGTAGATAGCATATGTATATCTTTTCTTGGACCCCTGTGTAGAGCACAAGCACAATCTGAGAAAAGAATTTGGCCCATATGAAGGGATTGTCAGGTTTTAAAGATGTGGTAATTACAAGCACACAAGGAAGCCATGAAAGTCTGGATGAAAAATTCAAATGAGCCAGCAAAGACACAAATTTGGCTTTGAACTAGGAAAGCTCTTGCTTTGATCCTGATCCTTTTGGGCTGCAACCACAAGTTCTGACAACAAGCCACATGTGTATATTGAATGAGATGATGGGGCTGACTGAGAGGTGTGTCCACTGTCTGTTCTTGCTACCCTGCATGCTTACATCTGGTCGATATTTTGGTATTTTATATTTTCCGTTTTATTTGCAACTGGTGGCTTATGGGACTGTGAACACTGACAACTGCAAAATTGAAAGGTTAAGGGATAAGAGAAAGATGTTGAACACAGTTACACTGAAATTTTGAAAGGAAAATTACTGAGTCTGGGAACTATTCTATAGCAAGTATCTCATTTCCTCTTATCTCTTTCTTTCCTCAAATGGATAAGAAAATGCCTTTGGCCCTCTGTAGGTTCTCAGGTTTAATATATCTGTACTTTTCCAGACTGACTCGACACACCTCATTTTGGTGTCTTAGAACACCTAGGAATTTTCCACAGACTTGTTTTGAAATGTTTCCTCAATGTTTGTAAAGTGATAAATGAAGGAGTTGTTTATTTATGAGTAATTAGTGCAGTACTCCCATGGCAGATAACCTGGAACAGACTTTCTGGGGCAAAATTGCTGGAAATTGTTTTTATTAAAACAATCAGACCAGAAAAATTGTCTGACCATAGAATATCCCAGTGTTGCTATAACTTTGGTAGGATAGGGATAGGATGATGTGTACAACAGCATCTATTGTAACATCTATGTGCAATGGCAAGGGAAAGAAGCAGAGAAAGAGGACTAGCTGGGAAGACCATTGCAGCCAGAGTCTGGTGTGACAGCAGGAATTGTCCTCGTTTATCTTTGCAAAGATCTGATACCTACAGCTGTATCAAAACCCAAATGGAGGAGAAAGGACCAGTCCAAAAACAGGTAACGTGTAAAGAAAGCTCAACTTATTAGATGTACTTTTCATGAATAGGTTTGGTCTTTATACATGTCAGGTGGGACTTACACTGGGCCAGGACAGTCCCACAAGACACTGTGCCCCAAGACTCCCTCCTGAAGCACAGCTCCCCCAGCTTTCCCTCTGCTCTAAGGGAGCAGCAATTTACTGCTAGCCCACACCAGCTGCCGATAATTCCATCTTCACTCCTCCCCCAAATCCGTTCATAGCAGCTTGTATTTTGAGAGTACAGGGGAAGAATCTCCTCAAGAGATAACACATTGAAAATAAATGTTAGCTTCTATAAAAGGTACTAGCTTAAGTATGCCATGCCCACTGCATTTATTTAAGGATACAAGTTCCTTCAAGCAAAATGTCAATATTTTATTTCCTTCAAACTATGAAACTATGTTATTTTAGTTGAGCATTAAAGCAAGTCTCTGGTTTTATTTGCTAATTGCAATAAACCTTCTCAAAGGAATGTGATTTGAAAGTTGTTTTAAATGCAGATGACACTAGATTTTGGTCTACAGAGTAAACCAGAAAAATGTTTGCTGAAGGTTACTAGATTTACTTTCCCAAACTCCCCAAGTATTATGTTTTATGAAGGACTGTGTCATTCAGTTATACTTGCACCTTGACAATGATAACTAGCATGGTGCCACGGAAACCGGAAAAATGCATTTAGGGTTGGGCCTATGCATCAGAGAACAGAATCAATCTTCCTAATTAACTGCAAATTAGCAATCCCAAAATGAGTGGGATCAACCTGTCTTCACTGGCCAAGAATCATGTTAAGTATATAGCTTCCTCTAAGTGCCTCTAAATTACATTTATGCCTGTATAAAGTAACATTCTTTTAATCTAATGCTGCATTAATGTCACTGATCTGAAAGTTATGGCACTGTTTTAAATTTCTGCAGATAGGTAGACAGATAGAAAGATAAACAAATTAATAGACAGTTATGGAGATAGCCTGATATTTTGTTATTCAGGGCTCAGAGTAGCTCATAAATCACACTGAAGCCACAAACAAGGTACTAATTAGCATAAGTCTCTGGAAAGAAAAGTTTCTGTTGAATGGGGAAATTCTTTAAGGCCACTGAGCAGTAGCTATTAATAAAGAAAAAATAGTAAATGCAGAATGGAAGATAAAATGCAAAAATGGGACACAGTAGATATTTGATTAATTCCATCCCTAATGATCAAAATCTCCAAATAATGTTAGGCTAAAACTAACATTACTGATATACTGTTTTTACTCTTTAGGGTGTATGATCAAAAAGATCTTGGGTATTGTGTGAGTACAAAGGACTGACCTTGGGTGAATTAGCTTAATTAGTTAATGCTTGTAAAGCACTAGATGGGTGTTAAGTATTAATTAATTATTAATTATTATTGGGTAAAGATGGGATTTGGAATCCCATCGCTCATACATGTGCCCCATCCTTCATGCAAGAGCTTCATGGGGGCCCCATTGGTCTCTGCTTGCCTGCGTGTCTCACAAGTCTCAGCAGAGTTTGGCAGCCCCATTCCAAGGAGTGGGAAATGGGGAGACATTAGGCACTTTGTCCTGGTGGCTGAGTGAAAAATCGGATAGAGAGACTTCATTTTCAGTTTTGTTAGTGTCTTGTTTTGTGATTTGATGAGAGAATTTTCAGCCAAATTCTCAGTACAAGTTCCTTAAGGAACCGATGCTCAAATGAATGTCCAAGTTTATCTGCATGTAATGTGTGATTCAAAATGCTTTCCTTTCAGTGCTGTTGTGAAACTACTTTTTTTTTCTTTGTCTTCTTTTGCCATTACCTCATAAGGTTATTGACCTTATCTTTTATTATCGTGATTTATACCACTTAATATTTAAAGTGAATAGTTTTAAATTACATAGGATCCCTGACAGGCTCACAAAAAAATACGTTCTCAAAATTATTCTGAGGTATCCTTCCCAGTCACCTTTGCCCAGAGCTGCTCTTGATCAAATGTTGGTAATATTCATTTCAGGTTTTATTTTCAGGGTTATTCAAATATTAGTTATTGTAAATCCCACTAATACACTGACTCTCAGACTAATATTTTCCTTTCATTTTAGTATGAAACATAACTATTGGTAAATGACATTGAAAGGAATGTAACATTTAACTACGTTTCACTTCGCATTAGCATTGTCCAATTTCTCATGTTTTAAATTTTTCTGCCTCACTGCAGCCTAGAAGAAAATACATGCTGGAATAATTATATGAACAATTTAGATTTAACATATTGAATAGAAGAAGAGATCATGCCCGCCCATTTGTATTTTTTTTCCCCTTTTTCCATGCTAGTCTGGAAGATGAGTAATTTCTCTCCTTAGGAGCATACCTAATAAACAAAGCTCTAATGCTTAGAGGGGAGTGAGGGGAGGAAAGTGCTTTATTACTACTGCTCAGATCAATACACAAAAATCTCAGGATGATAGGGTAATTAAAACACGCACAAAGTAATTCATCAAGTTGCACTTGCCTTTTGAACCAGCTTTCTGATCCCTGATGTTTTTGCTTGCAAGAATTCAAAGACAGCTCCCAGCCAGCATTTCCCACTTAGCTTACAGCCCTAGTTTTCATTCACAAACAAGAAATTGTGTTGGCCTTGCAACGCATATGCTTCATGTTTTTCATCCCTTCCCTGCTCTTTGTCTGCTGTGAGATGCTAGCTAGCATTGAAATTTACCTAAGAGCTAAGAAAAAGGGGAAAAAACAATCTGCGCTGTTTGACAAGTGAGAAGTTCAGCATCGACTCAATCACTGATAATTTTATGCTGCTGGTTATTACACTTGGATTGTTTGTAAGTGCTCCTATTAAAAAATGAAATAACCACTCCTGCTGTAATGAATAGACCAAAGAGTGTTTGAGCCATTTTCATGATTAAAAATAATATTAGAACTTACTTTGAGTTATCTAGTGGAAATGTCTAATTTCAGCTGGGGGCTGTAAGGAGCAGCATTCGCACCGCAGAGCACCACTTCCTGCACTCCCAGAGTCCACTGTTATGATAATTACCTTACTGGCATTCCTGTTTTGTTTCCCAGACCCCCAAATGTTTCTTTTCTAATGACAGAGCTCCAGTTGTGGCACATAAAATAAACAGAATACTTCTTAGAAAGAATTCAATTCCATACTGATTAGCAAAAATTTTAAATATAACCAGTTGAGCTTGGCTATTGTTACAGGTAAGGACTGTATCACTGAAAGCAATGGAGGTTAGGTCTTCATAGGAGTTGATTGTGTATTAATGTAGCAGAAAGGCTAGGAAAGATTTATGCACTGAGTAGGCTCAAGTTCCTGCAGAAGATTTAATCATATTTCTCTGCTTACACAAAACATAACCTCCCTTTGTTATTTATCATTTGCCCTGTAAATACCTGCTAGCCTATAAAATCCTCTGTTATTATCTTGTGTTATCATGATGCACAGGGTGTCAGCTAGGGATCAGTCTCCTTGTGCTAGGCTAAACATACTGATCAAATAATAGAGTCCCCACCCCAAACCTTTCCCAATCTGCATATCACATAGAGCTCACAGGGAGATGTGAGGGCGTGGTGGTGGTTTGGGAGGATTAAGTAACAATAAAACAAACAATTTAGCATAAAAAGCAGGAATCACTTGCCTAACCAAAGATAGATGGGAGTGATTTTAAGGCACAGGTAGAGGCAAGCTCTGAAGAAGCATTTCAAAGAGTGTAAAGGTGAGTTTTATATGGTTGCCAGGGAAGAATCTCTCCACACAAGATAGGGGAAATCAGTACAACTACAATGAAGTTGCAGTTCTTGGTTTGATTTTCCAGTCACGAAATAAATAAATCAGGTTACCAAAGTCAAAGAGCACAAGCTTCTCCATGAGGGCAGTCCAGATTTTTTACAGGAATTTAAAAAATACCTCTGCACTGTTTTTGCTGTTCTCCCTGACCAACAGAGACTCTTGGTTGCAATCACTGGTGCCCAAGGCTGCTCCTATCCCCTTTGACTAGCCTTAACAAGGGCTTTACAGCGAGACCACACTAGTTATCAGCTGGTTTTTGCTATTAAGCTAGCCACTTGGTTCTAAGCAAAATTTTTTAAAACCTCAAAACTTTAAAAGCACCTTGCCCCATTGTAACTAAATAATTTTAACTAAAATGCAATTATTTCAAGAGACCTAGCTATATATGTGACGCTTTGAGCCTAAGTGACTTATGCAAAAATGCCTAGTTGATTTTCCATAGAATTTGAACTGCTAAGTCACTGTATGCTTTAGGGAAAAAATCCCAAACTTGGTGGTTTTCCCCTTTATTTTTCTTGCACAAGATGCAATGCAATACTCACCAGATTTATGAAAGGAAACCAGATTGAGCAGTGTATTTCACAACTGCTAAAAAATCAAACCAAATAATAATCTTCCATTTTTTTAACATCTTATCATGAAAAATAATCCAGCTCATTTTCAGATTTTTAAAATTAAACATCCAAAATAATTACTCCTGGGATGAAATTAAGTATGAAAATTTCTACTCAGAATCTAGTTATTTTAAAAAGTTATTGGTCTCTGGAATATGTGCTGTTTATAATGAATGTGTCATCCACCATTGCTGTAATAGGAACAACTAATGAATAACAGAATTATAATTAAAATGAATAAAAATTATGAAATTTGATGTGGCGAATGTAGTGTACATTCTTCAGTAAGCAAGCTTTAAATGGAATACAATTTTTATGGGAAGATAATCCATTCTAGCAATAAACTCAAACCCACAATTTTTGCAGCCAAAAATAGCAACTTTGCTGATGGTCCTCTCTGAGCCTTAAAAGCAACAGTCCATCACAGAAAATATATTTTTATTTCTGATAGCTCTCAGTTCCTGCATATAAAGGTTATTGTAGTACTACCTAATATCACAAAGTATGACAGCATTATTATTGACGTTTTTAGACGGAATAACTGAGGCAGAAAGAAGTAAAGTGACCTGCCTAAGCAGCTCAGAGACACAAGAAAGAAAATGCTCCATGTCTGTTGGATCCCAGTGTACAATTCACTTGGCTACACTGCCACTTTTTATAGCTGCTATTATGGATTACGTGATTTTAACATTTGAAATTCTAGGATCTCAATAGAGTAAATTCTGTTTATACCAGAATACGTCTTATGTATCTTCAATTGCCTTGCTTAATACAGGTTTGATATCTTAAAAATAAACAACTTGTACAAGTCAGAACAAAACCCAAACAAATGTTTGTGTGTTGCAAAGAATAGGAACTGTATTCCATAAATATGAATTCAGTAGGGAACATAAAAATTTCCTCTCTTTAGGACCTTTTGATCACAAGGATTTGCCAGACTATCCTTTTCTCTGAGTCTTATTCTTTGTCATTGATCATGAATATGAACAGCCTGATTTGTGTATGTGAGAAACCTCATGCAACAAAGTTCTGCTGGCACCAACTCCTCATTCTCAACTGACTCTCCTTCTTAGAGTTAGTGGAAATAAACATGGAACCAATTCATGCCATTCTGTACTCAGACAGATGTCCTCTGATTTGAGCAAGGAGCTCCCCTGGGATGGAGGCAGTCCCCGTTGTGAAGTGGGAGCTGCCCCATCACAGAGCTTCCCTGCCACACTGGGACATGGGCTACCACACATTTTGCTAACAGGTGGTAGCAGTCCTGGGGAATCTGCCCCTGTTCCTGTTTGCAGCAGGATATGCACCACTTCACTCAAAAGGCTGCAACTGTCTGCGTGTCCAGTTGTGAAGTTTGTGGATGTAACTCTCCTCTACCTTTGCTCTAGTCCAAACACTGTAATCAACTCCATTTATTACACAAATGCTTTTGCATGGCATATATATTTTGTTGTCTTAGAAATGAAAAATTTGACAGGAGCTGAGGAAAAAGGAATCTGTAACCCCCAACCCAACCCCCTTCCCCCAATTACAAATTCTGAAGAGAAAAATGCTTATCTCCTCACATCCATGCCTGAACAGTTCACAAAGGGCTGACTGCCTTTTCATCCAGCTCACCAAGACCAATATAACTGTAGACTGTGCTGAGGTGTAAGGTGTGTTAAAAATATTGCACTGAAAAAAGGACAGATAAAACATTTGGACAAGGATAACATCCAATCCAAATCTAGCCTCATAAGAAAATAAAACCTGAATTCTCCATAGACCATCTTGGGTTTTGGCACTCCAAGTTCAGTATTATGACCTAAGAGAACAGGAGAAATGAACCAAATATCTCAGAACAATATGCACTTGTTACAGAAATATTGTCTCAGACCTAGATATGGAGCAGTAACTGTGAGCTAACATATTAAATTCTCCTTAATTCAACAAGTATTTGAGTAATACCTTTGCAAAAAATTTTCACACTTCCAACCACAGTTGCTGTGGCTTTTCTGAGCAAACTGAAAACACTAACTATAATAACACATAGAATAATTGTTTCACATCACATTCCCTCACAAACTCTCACAGTTACTGACTTTCTGAGATATTCAGTTTCAAATTTGAAGTTGCTGTGCCCTCCTTGAAGAAGAGGTTGGGTTCATTAGCTCTGTGATGGACCAGAAGTTAGGGCACAGCGACAGTCTCGAGTAGGTGTGAATATACATTATATCAGCTGTTTCTTATTAATGAGCTGTGCATGCTCTCCAAAAGAGTAAATCAGAATTATCCCACCTTCAAGAGGTAAATTGTCTCAGAAATGCTGCATTTATCATGAAGAGAGAACACACAGATAAGTAATTACCACAGAGTGGCTCTCAAGATACAAGTGCACATTAAACTTTTCTTCATGGTAGGTTGTGTGCCCATAAAACCTGTGACTCTCCTAAGTCTCTTTCACAAAAGAAAGAGAGATTGAGCCTGCTTTGCTGGCATTGTCACCTATAGTATCTGGAATACAAATGTAGTCAAGAAGTGGTAGATGAAGTAAAAGGTCGAAGGATTTTTCAGTTTTTTGTTTGTTTGATTCTTCACATTCCAGAAGGGACAAGATTTCACCTGACTGTGCTAAGAATGAGTTTTTCCAATCTTGGTTCTATTTCTACTCAGTATATGGGTAGACAATCATAAGCAAATGATTTGCTATTCCTCAATAAGAGAGCACTCAGCAGCTACACCTCAGTAAGTGACTGCTAGTCTGAGCTCATTATACAGTAAAATCTGTTTGCATATACCACTTCTTGGGGGATAAATGCAAGAGATATTGAGGGGTGTACTGTCTATCTAGGCATCAAGCATAAAAGACAAGTGAACAGTGTGCATGGAACAATGTGGCGTGCTTTGACAAAGGATGCTATGGTCTCATGAACTCCTAGCCCGAAGCTAGTTTTGGACCAAGATTTTGAGGATAAAAACTAGACAGAGACAGGGCATCATTACTCTGATTTGGGGTAAGCAGAATTGGGCCCAAGTTCATCCTGTAAAATGTTATACATTGAAGAGTGACTCCCACCTGCAGCAAAGAAAACTATGTCCTTTCATAGAGCAGGTTAACCTGTGATCAAAACTGCCCTGTGAAGTACTCTTCCCTATCTGTGTTGATTAGAATAGAGAAACAAAACTCTTAATTTAAGTGCTCACTTAGCTTCTTAATGTTTGCCTGAATAAGAGTGGGTGAGAACGAAGAAAATTAGCCAAAAGCATAGGTCACCTTTTGCAAGGTATTACACAAGCTACGATATTGAGCTTATTGTAGAGCAGCAGAATTTTAATAATACAGTGCCAAACTGGGAGCTTCTTCTCATAAGTGAATAAGAAATTGACAAGCATTCTATCCTCCATGTCAACAGTTTTCAGAGTTAGACAGAAAAAACATGGCAAAGGTAGGAAAAGTAAGAGCTAGTCTCCTCTTGGCAGCATTGAACCACCTCAGCAAACTGTTTCTGGAGCTAAATGTGAGCCCATCATAGACAGGTAAGCCAGAATCATTTCCTTGGGGACTAGCCTGCTGCAGTCCAGAGGGACAATAGACAGGCAACAGATCAGTTAAGAGAAACAACAACTAAGCAGGAAAGGCTGCACACCAAAGAAGCCAGGAATACATACATGCCACTCCAGCAATAAAATTGACATGTAAAGCAATAGCAAGGAAACAATCGCTCCCAGCTCATACACAGTATCTGAACAGAGTTCTGACAGAGATAAAGTAACTTAATGACAAAACGTCGTCCAGAACACCCTGCCAGTACCAGGGTAAGAGGGACTCCAGAAGATTCATTCACATTGGAACTACCTTCACCTGGTGAAGAGATATACAAAGACTATAGACTTCCAGCATAAAACCAACCAACATTATGAAGACAGCAGCAAAGTAGAAGAAGAAATAAATATCCACAGAAATAAGGATATGAAGACCTGCCCAAAAGTCAGCACACTTGAGGTACTTGGATGTCTCAAAAGTTGTAGGAGACACTATGGGTGCCATGTCTTCAGACTGAAGTGTATGCTAGCAATTTCTGGTCCTCTGTTGAATGCTTGTTGGCACGAAAGTCACAATAGCTAGTAACTGTTAAAAACAAAAACTATTAACTCGCTGAAACTCAGAGGAATAATCACAGTCTGTAAGCAGAAAGAGTTTGGAGATGGCCCCAGGAAGGCATTCTGCATTACAGGTAGCATGAAGCCTAGTTGTTGCTGAAGAAGCTCTGTAAATAGCTCTTCTGATACACAGCCAGATTAATTTGGGATGGATTTTGTGTACCAGCACATAGTCCATGGAGCACCTATTAAGTTCATTCATTCCCCAGTCAGGACAGGGCTAAGCAATCTCCAGCCATGCCGTGCAATGCTGCGTCATAATTCAGTCATCAGGAGGTGCTTGCAGAGTCAGGAGCCATCAGCAAGCTCTGCTGCCTGAAGTCAAAGCACCTCACCTCTGTGACACATCAGAGCATCAAAGGCTCATAAAGAGAGTGCCCCCAGGCCACTCCCAAATTCAAGTCTTCTGTGTGGCAGTACTGCTAAACCTCTGAGATAGCTTCACTTCAGCTGTCAGAACTGGGGTTCTTTTGCTGTCTGTGTGTAAAAAGACCATTTTCAGGCTGTCTAAAAAAAAATAAAATTATACAGGGAGCAGGGAGAAAGAAGTGCAAAATGATGCTTCCACCTCACATAGCAAACCTCTCAAACTAATCAGTCATAGGGGAGACCAGGTGTCATTTTTGACATATTATTTAGCATCTCTCTTTGTTTTATTCTTTTCTAGACTGATGCTGTTTTGCTAATTAAGGTAAATGAAATTTCAAGTGCTTGAAATTCAGGGGTGGCCTCCTCTGTGAGCCAGTTTCCCTGTTCTCCATGAACAATTTAAAAATAGAATCAAGTTGGGTTTGTTGTTTCGTTTCTTTTAATTGGTATCACTTTGTCTAGTGCACAAATGCACATGGATGTAATTTAGTGACTTCAGTTTTCCTCTTGTGGCAAATTGATAGGAAAATTTTATTATGAGTGGAACAATGACTACAGGGAGTGAGGGAGAATCTTGGAGAACTGCACGTAATTCGGTTGACTAAATGTAATACCTGCATTATATCAGTAGCTAATGAAAACAGTGCTGAATACTGGCAAAGCCTAAACCATTTCTGATTCCAGCTCCTGTCAAAAGGCCACTCCATAAATCATACCTGAATTTTATTTAGTGTCAGGAGCCAGTAATCTGACAGAGTGCAATGAGGTGTTCGGACCAAAAGATGTATACCAAGTCATGTGCTTCCTAGCTTTGTAATCACAGGGTCACATAATCCATCTATGGATTTTAATAAGTAACTTATTACGTTCCCTTTAGTGTTAATTATTTTACACATCACTTGTTCCTGGTTTATTGACACAATTTAATATCTTTATCACATAAAATTACCAGTATAGCCAATCAGTATTTATTATAAATGAGTAGCCTGTGGAGAGATTCTGTTATTTCCTTTCCGTGCCAAAATGTAAAAGACACAAAAGGGCCAGCATCATATTAGACCTTGATTATTTTTGAGATGCAGCCAGGCTCTACCAGCCTGGTTAGGGACAGCAAGGTCAAAGTTGTTGATGATTTTTGGTCAGCAATTTTTAACTGATTTTTCTTTTTTTACTGCTTTTCTTTATACACCGAAGAAGGGCCAGATCCCAACCAGTCTGGGTTTCATTCTGCCAGCTACTGTTAATCAGTAAGAGAATGCACAAATACCCTGCAGGAATTGGATCTAAATACCTAACCATCCCCTGTCTAGAAAACGAAATGAATCTAATTTATTTTAGTTAATCAAAAATGTTTTTTTCTGGTTCCAAAGGCTAGCCTTTTGCATCAAGTTTTCCAGCTTCTTTACAAATTGTGATGCTAAATTATATTTTAAAGAAATTTTAATTAAAGCACATGCTCTTATTTTAAAATAAAACAATAACACATTTTTATAAAATATAAAGTTTCAGTCAAACCCACATCCCTTTAACTACCCATTCTGCAATAAGAATCCTAACTGAGGATGAAGGCATGTGTTGCATTTCTTGGGAGGAAGGTGAGTCTATTACTTTGAACCCTGGCTCATTCATTTTTCTCATGATCATTTGAACAGTTTAATTTTTCTTCATGAATGTTTGTTGATAAATTCTTCCCAAGTTCATCCACTCAGCAATAGAGCAGTGGTTTTTCAGATGGAGGAAGTGGGAGGAATCTCTACTATTGTTTTCTTGACTTACTTTTAACATTTGTGCTGTCAGACTCGTACCTTTGCACCAAGCACTTTGCTCCAGCAGTCCCAGCACAGGCAGGGTAGGCAGCAGCTATCTTACAACTGCTTATGTTAGGACTGTCCTGCTGTTGGATCAGGACTACATAAACTGTATAACAGGACTATATTCTTATAGCTCCCTACCTTATTCCATTGCTGACTGGGTCATTAACACATTGATAACATATGAAGGCAAGTACAACTATTTCGCTGCTTTGGAAGTAAGAGATAAATTAAAATTTCTTGTACTGTCCTTCCCCTCCTCCCCCAGCCAGTTAGGAGGCTGAAGGAGTCCCTCACTGCAACTTTGCAATTGAGGAATGAACAAATCCCCATAAAATTACTGTGTTTGTGAAAATAACACTGAGACTTTGTCACAAATAATAGAAAACTGTCAAATGTGAGAAAAGGTAAAACGCACTGTTGAATCCACAGTCACATAGGCTTTGGAGGGCTGAGCTCCATAAGGAACAGGTAGAACTGCAACTGTGATGCTTTGTGCTCATGCTGCACAGAGAGTTTGGCTAGAATAAGAGCTGCTTTGTCCTGGCAGGGTTCTGGGGTAGTCATAATGCTGATACAAGGATATCTCTCCTTCAGCCTTCTGACTTACTCCTTTGGCACAGGACTGGTTCCCTTTCTTGTTCTTCCATAGACTCATGTGATAGGATGCAGCTATCCCACTAATTTCTGATTATTCTTCTGTTTCTTAATATAGACCCGCGTGTATATGGAGTTACTGTTCTCCAGATAACATGGAATTTAAAAAATCTTATCTTAGCCATATCTCACTTTTCTATTACATTTTCTAATAGTGATATTTCAGGGAAAGACCTGCTGCAAGAGAACAGGGGAAAAAAATAAAAAGCAAATTTCCTGTTTTTGCCAACTTGCCTATTCCTAATTCAGTAAGTTCCTGCACTGTCCATGAGAGAATGAAAACCTGATAACATCCTTCCTTTTGTTAGTAAAACTATTGTACAGCTATTTTCTTGGAGACAGTGATGAAAAATCATGCCATGTGTCTTAGGCAGCCAATGGAAAAACGGAAAAAGTGAATAATGATGCATGTGGGGAACTGATTTTGCAAGCAGTACCAGGCTCAGTTTTATTTACATAAAAAACTCACTGGGTAATCAACAAATGAATGGAAAAGCAAAAAATACCAACCCTGTCTGAATTGACTCTGTATTAAGAAGAGATTTCTTCACTCTATCCAGAACTGTGTTTCCATTCTTTAAAAACTCCTGGGCAAAATTGAAAAAATAATGGGAAACAACTGGTCCTGTTTGGTCAAATTGCTAGTACATATTAAGAGAGCAAGGTAGAACTGCAGCAGGGTTTGGTCCTTCACCCTTCACAGCATAAATCTCACCTATTGAATCATAGCATGGATTGGGTTGAAGGGGATCTCAAACACCATCCAGTTCCATCCCCAGGGACACCTGGAATGGGCAGGAACACTTTTCACTAGACCAGGTTGCTCAAAGCTCCATCCAACATGGCCTTGAACATTTTCAGGGATGAGGCATCCACAACTTCTCTGGACAATCTGTTCTAATATCTAATCTAAACCTATCTCCTTCAATTTAAAACCATGTGCTGGTTTTGTTAGGGATAGAGTTAATTTTCTTTACAGTAGCTAGTATGGGGCTATGTTTTGGGTTTGTGCTGGAAACATTGTTGATAAGAGGGGAATGTTTTCAATACTGCTGTGCAGTGCTTACACAGAGTCAGGGCCATTTCTGCTCCTCCCTGCACCGGCCCAGCGAGGGGACTGGGGATGCACAAGGAGCTGGGAGGGGACAGCCAGGACAGCTGACCCCGACTGACCAAAGGGATATCCCACACCATATGGCATCATGCTCAGAATATACAGTGGTGGGAGGAAGGAGGAAGAGGGGGGGCTGTTCAGAGTGGTGCTGTTTGTCTTCCCAAGACACTGTTCCACGTGATGGAGCCCTGCTGTCCCGGGAATGGCTGAACACCTGCCTGCCCATGGGAAGTGGTGAATTAATTCCTTGTTTTCCTGCGTAAAGTTTTTTCTTTACCTATTAAACTATCTTTATCTCAACCAATGGGTGTTCTCACTTTTCCAGTTCTCTCCCCCATCCCTATCCTGCCTCTCCTCACTGGCAGGGGGGAATGAGTGAGCACTGAGTGTAGCTGAGATAGGGCTAAAGTTAAACCGTGACAAGCATTGCATCTCATGCTATCACTACACACACTGATAAAGAGTTCTTCCCCATCCATCTTGTAGGGCCCCCTTGGGTACTAGGAGGTGCTGTAGGGTCTCCCCAGAGCCTTCTCTTGTCCAGGCTGAGCTACCCCAGCTCTCTCAGACTGCCTTCATAGGAGGGGTGCTCCAGCTCCCTGATTATCTTTGTGGCTCTACTCTGGACCTGCTTGAGCACATCTCTGTCCTGCTTGTGCTGAGGGCCCCAGGGCTGGACACAGTACTCCAGGGGGGAATCTCTTGAGGGACAAGCTGAGGGGGAGGATCACTACACCCAAGCTGCTGGCCACGCTTCTTGTGTTGCAGTCCAGAGTACACTTGACTTTCTGGGCTGTGAGTTCACAATGCTGGCTCAGACTTAGCCTCTGATCCACCAGGACTCCTGTGTCCTTCTCTGCAGGGCTGCCCTCAGTAGGTCAGGGTCCTCACAGGATTTCAGAATGGTGAAAAACATTTTACAATGCCATGGTGGCTGATGCTGTTCTTCAGCAGCACACCTGCCTTCACTGACTTGAGAGAGAAACCACATCTTCTGGCAAGCACTTTGAAACAACCCTCCTCCTGAAATGCAGACCCCTTCCTCTCATAAGTACTGTGCTGAAGCCACCATGATGATTTGTCAATTTATTTATGTCTTCACGTGGGAACTTTTGCCACATTTGCATTCTGCTTTCTTGAGATAAAACACTAATGCTAACTCATGGCACCACCACTCCCTCACTAATAGCTGTTAAAGTTTCTTTGCTTATCAGTGTTTTTCAAGGAAGTTCACAACTTGAGTGGTCAACTTTAAACAGACTGAAACATTAGCTTGTAGTGACAAATATAAAAGATAAGATATGTCTGGAAACACATGGAAAATGTGGGAAATATCTTTTCCTTGTTTACCTTGTGAGGTAGAAAAAGAGGAATAAACCTGCTCATGTTCTCAATCAAATACTAGAACAAAGCAGGTCTCAGACAAGGGCTGGGACACAGCAGCAAGTCTGAACTAAATGAATAGTCAGCAACAATGATTATGAGTCACATACAAAGAAAGGAATATATTTTCTACTATAATCACAATAAAACAATGAAGTAGGAAATGGAACTTGAAGCAGGCACAGCAAAAATGTTCTGAAATAGAAATTTTAAAGCACTGCTTTTTCTTCTTTCTCTGCTGATAGTTTTCTCTTCTTCTTCTTTTTTTTTTTTATCAAATAAGGAAGTCTGGATTGTTCACACTGGAAAGAAGATATGTTTCTCTCTTTGCTGGTAATCTAAGATGTCTCCTGCAAAAGAACTTGGTCTGTGACTAGGAAATCCCCCCTCCTGCCATGCAAACTCTCTGACATATTTCTATTTCCAAAGCCCTCCAAACTACTTGAAATTGCAGAAACTAAAATAAATCTCAAAACCTGATATTTCTATTTAGGAACTGTGAACTATTTGTACTAACAAAATGATTTCACTGCAGTGTGAGGTGTCAGATAAGTATTACTAGACCCTTTCTCTTGCAGAGGGAAGAACTGAATTAAAGAGGAATTACCTCTCAGAGCAGTGAGTTACATGTTTTGAATCTCAAAGATAAGCCAAAGAAAGCTATTAGAGTATATCATGCTGGGAGAAGTGAAAAAGCTTAACCTTTTGGAAATTCTTCAATGAAAGGTCCAGGCCCAGTGCTATGTCCCTAAATTCCCTCCCTTTGTTGTGTTTCAGGCTGGGACCACTGGAGGGGACACAGATGAAGAGACTGTTCTCAATTCACAGGGGACCTGTTTAGGCTGAGAGAACTGAGCACACCAGCATCACCAGCTATCCAGAAAATATGACCCAGAAGAAGTGTCTCAGGAGTTAAAAAAAATGTAGGAGAGAAGGAAAATTCACCTTTATTGCGTTAACTATTGTGTTAGAGACTTAAATACTTGAACAGATTCACACGGTCAGACTATGTCATAATCAGAAACAAATTCCTTGTCTTCCAGGAGCTGCCTCAACTAGTTCTTCCCTGGAAATCTCCGAGGAAAAACTCCCCCAAGAACAGCGAGGCAGCAATGAGGCCCTGTGGCTGTATTCTGGCGTTCTCCCTCCCTTCTCTACCTACCCTGTACCCTGGCACTGTCTCAGCTAACACAAACAAACCTTCAAATAAAAATAGTAAAATATTAGCAACTTTCAGGCAGTTTCTTTTGGGTGAGCAGTAAAGGCTTGGCAAACGTCTTCTCAAGCAAGCCCAGTGAGACTTATTGCTGTCATTAGGGAACCAGTCCCTGGCGAGTCCTTGCCTGCAGTGCTAGCCCAAGAGAAAGGGAACCTTTTAAATTAATCTAGGTGCAGAAAAAAAATCTAATGTGGGGGGGAGGGGAGATGTCTCCAGCAGTTGAAGTCTGATGGAAAATACAGAGTGATAACAATATATTTCCTGATTACAGAATGGTTTCTGTAGGTTTGGTTTCATATAAAGAAAAAACCTGCTAACAGAAAAGTGAGCAAATATGGTCTCTACTACAAATACTTCTGCATAGAAGTGCAGAAAAAGAAACCTGTGCCCAGTGCATGATTTTTAGGCAGTAGGATCTATTATACTCTCTTCTGATGGGTGGGAGAAGGATAATGAAAATCCCAATTATCAAGAAGAATGGAAAGCTTTTTGTTGTATATCTGAATAGGGCAATGAAATAATTGGTGATTCCTGAACAGGGGCTTCAGTGTATGTGCTGGGGATGACCACATTTCTCTTCCCTCCCCAATGGATCTGGCTACCTGCCTATTTTTGTGTGAATTTATTTGAATTACACGAACTTGGTACATTCCTTTATTGTTCCTCATTAAATGCAATCAGGAATATGAATTAGATATGACAACACTTTAAATAAATACATGTCCTGTGATAAGACAGAAGATCCTTATTTCCAGCTTCCTTCACACAGTAAAATGATGAGGCACAAAGGAGCTAATACAGTTGAACTTAAGGGGGTTTCTATTAAATCTCTATTTGAGCTGGCAGTCCTTTCCTTTCTCCTTTCCTCCCTGCTTTGTTGACTTTTAAAAGACTCTGGTTGTTATTTGCACAGTGTTTCTGGAAACAGCATTATTTTCAGCAAGGGTTACTCTTTCCAGAAATGCTTATCTGGCACAGTAGGGGACAGAGAAATTGCAATTTTAGTGTCAGAATAGGCATTTCAACAATCAGTCCCAGCACTTCTAAACACAGGAAGCTGGCAATGCTGCCTCTCTTTCCAAACACAAGTGGTGCAGTTGCACACTCAGCGCTGATACATCCAGCTTCCTCCCACACCCCTAATTCCAAACACAGAGACCTTTTTTTTTTTTAACTTGCACTAGTATCAATCAGGAAAACTGTGCTAAAAGCCAGTGATATTTCACCAGCAAAAGCAAAACTGCAAGTTAATTGAAAATCTTTTGAAACTTACTGTACAATCTTTCTGGTTCAGCCTGAAGAACATGAGTTTTGAAAGGGCCTCAGCCTGGCCTCCTTTCCTAGAGATGCAATTTTGCATCTGTAATCAGTTTAAACCACAATTTAATTACAGTCATAAACCTTGCCAATTACCCATCCAAATGTCTGATTTGTGAAGCACTTGGGTAGTTAGGTAACCACACATAGGACTTGCACTGAAAGGGAACTTTGAGCCTGGATACAAAAGTTAGTACTAAAAATTGAATGTTGTTTCAGTTTTTCAATATTTTATGCTTGTTTCTGTGTTTTAGTTTTTGTTTTCTATTTTCTGAAAGAAATGATGGTGTGACTGTGATGACAGGGAAGAAAACTATGAGCTCATCAGAACTAGTTAGAGACAGAACTAGCTAAATACACTATTTGGAATGAACTTGGTTGTATTTTTTAATATTTTTAACGATGATGCTTTTGATGGCTCATCTAAAATGTCTTTGTTGGAAGACAAAACACTAATAAAGGAAATTTTCCCTGCAGGCTAGCTGGAGTGGAAACATACAACTCTGCATGACACTTTCACTAGCCACAGATTTGCTAAGAAAACGATTGTAAGGCACTACTACATGAAGTAATTTGAAAGTTGAAGCAATAAAGTACAGTGTAAATAATTCAATTTTTGGAGAGAGTGGGGGCAGTTGAGCTTGTCTTAAGTGGGTGGATCAAGCAGATCTATTACTGGCAGTGGAGGCTGCATCAGTAAAATTCATCTTCTGAAACAAAATGTTTCTTCTTTAGACATGGTGGCACTATGTAGAAATAGCATTTCACACAGCAGCTTTGCGTATTAAATTTATAAACATAAGAAATTGCTGACTAGAGAAAGGATCCTTTGGTTCATCAAGCCTTTTCTTTCAGTATATTTCATCCTCAACTCCCTGGTTTATCTCTATATCCTTCAGTCCTTTCTCTCCTGAGATAAAAATGTCCAGCTGTCTCTTAAACTCATTTAGATTATTTGCTTCACTGGCCAATTATTCCATATGTTTACTACTGTTTCAGGCAGAATTATGTTACTCAATTCCCAGTTTACTCTTGATTTCCTAGATTTGCAACGTGTTTCCAAGGTCTCGGACTACTGCTTTTAAGAAGCAATGTTCATCTTTTGCGTTGTTAAAAATATATAGAAAATTTTAGCATCTTTAACTATCCCTTAGTATTATCATGTACAATTAGATAAGTAGTTATATTTTCTAAGAACAACAGAAGTAGGTCAAGGCTAAATCCACGTCTTTAGCTTTCTTTTCCTCCTGAGTTTATAGCCTCTTCTTCTTTCAATGAGTCCCTCCAAGCTCTCAAGGAAGAGAGATTTCTAATGACTCCTTGAGACAGGACACTCACTCAAATGAGTAGGTTCATCTCAGAGGCACCTACCATTTTGTTTTTCTTTGCCAGTGAGAACAGACCTATCCTTCCTGGGTTTTTGTGATAAATATTTTCTTAAAGGGATATATCAAAGGTGAAGTATGACAGAAAGTGCAGTGACTCCCAGATCACTTCTCACTTCATTATAGCACTTTTCTCAATGCCTGCATGGTATCTGTTTCCTGTCTGTTTTCTACTATCTGCTATACCTGTGTGGTAGCTTCTGCAAATATAATTTGATGTTGCAATAGCAACTGAGATGTCTCATGCAAGTTACTGGTCCGCTTACCTTGCCCAGAAGAGAAGGCTTGATGAAAATGGGGACAACATATTCTCCCTCTTTGTGAGAAAGGATGATATTCTCCTTAGAAGGTTACCTTTCATCAAAGAGTGACACCTACATATAACTTCAGGTGGAATTTTGTTACCAATTGCTATAAATCAAACCACGTGGTTCAGTTTATGAACCTTTCATAAGCTAAACCCCGCAGCATTTACGCTGCACTGCAAGACCTATTTAAAAAAAATAGGTGCTGCAAATGGAAGTCTACCAAAAAATAGCATCTGCTCAAGAATCTGCCCAGGGGCTGAAGTCTGAGGTTAGGTTTTGGCTCCGGCACTCTTCCCCAAAATCAGCACGACCCCGCCTGTCTTAAGGTTTAATTCTGGGTCTTGAGGACTGATCTAACTCCTATTGGGGCTTCCTCATGAAACACATGAGCTTGATTCTTTTCCCATTTATATAATAAACATGAGAAATAATGCTGTTTGAGAAATATCCATCAGATATCAATAATTTTTAACTTGTGGTCTCTTAATTTTCATTGCACATTTTAATCATGTTCTGTAAAGGAGAATTTAATCCACAGACACGAGGCTTGCTTTTTTACTTGTCTTCTGTGCATTTGTTGAAGCAAGGCCTATTCCAGGTTCTGGTTTCCATATACTGAAAAGCATTTCTCTATAAAAGTGAAACTATCGAGAAATTCTAGGGAAAATTCAGTGAAAATATTCTGAGAAAACATTTTAATGTTTTCCAGTTAGAAATTATCCAGAATAAACCATCTGCTGCTTAACGTAAGCAAAACCTTCATCGTTATCAGTTGCTTTTTGGAAAAGATCAATAATATCCCAAGCAAGTGGTAAGTAAATATCTAAAAAAGGGTTGGTAACCTTTCTGATTTTCCAAGTTGTAAAACGTTTCCATTGAAGATGTGTAGTGAATTTAAGCAACTGAAGTCAGCTGGGACTTTCCTCGATTTTTACAGACTGCTCAGGAATAATCCAGATATTCCCAGATGGCAAACTGCAGGTTGAAAACCACTGATATACAGATATCATTTGGATAATCCTACTAAGTTTTTAATATTCAGTTAAACTTGCTTCCAAATGGAAGTGTAAGACCAAGAGAGTCATGAGCACCTTCTTTATTTGATATTTGTCATATATATCTAGACTAAGTGAATAATGATATAAAGCTTATAAACAAATGAAAATTAAAAATAATTAAAAAGATGAACATGTATATGTCTTAAAGTTTGTGCAGGTATTGACATTACAGAAACCCAAGGAAAGATAAGATGTAAAAAAGATGGCTGAGGTTTTTCAATTTCAAATAAGTTTAACTTAGGAAAAAACTTAAAATGCATGCTTCTAATGTTTTCCTCAATTTCTCATTATTTTCTGTAGGACCACGGCACTCATCAAGTCTGGCATTTAATCCTTATAGCATTACCTCCATAAGTTGATATTTTCTGTCTCCAAACTAGGTATTCCTTTGGCATGTTGATTTACTAAACCCAAACCTATCCTCACTATGTTTATTAAAAATAAATGAATCAGTGAATCAGTTTGTGAAGAGTTAATCTTTAAATTTGGAGTTTTTTCTAAAGCTTAGATTTCAGTTCTCTAAAAAACCTAGCGTAGGGCTTCTTACCTGCTGTCAGAGTCCTCTCCTATGCTGTCTATCTTCTATCTCCTCTCAGAAAGAGATATATAATTCTATCCTTTCTCATTAAAACCAGTTATTCTTTTTAAAATGTTACCTGGACCTGGAAATGGCAAAGTCTGAATTTCAAAGTCATATCAGATATGTGAGCAGAATTCTTTTCTTAAAGCGTCTACACAACGAGTTACAGCATTAATAGTAAGTACTCCACAGTATAATAGCATTCTGGAGAAATGCCTAAATCTTTCACAAGTATTTTCTTTTTCCTTTACAGCTTTTACCTTCTCACTCACACCACAATCTAACAGGGTGCTCAAGCATGGTGCCAGCTTCAAGCACATTAAGTATTCTCTCTGCGATATGTGCACACAGTATTTTCAGATACAGCATCACACATACACATGGGTCTGGACCTATGTCTGGAAATGTGATTCCTCTTCAAGTAGCTCTCCAGCCTGATTTCAGAAAAAATACTCTTATCTAGCAAAGAATTTTAATCGTATGCGTGAGCTTCATTCGAAACAATGCAAAAGATGTGTACAAGTGCTTAACTCTCAGAATACTAGAGCATGTGCTCCATTGTTTAAA
The DNA here is from genome assembly GCF_052056855.1 of Sturnus vulgaris. NCBI lineage: Eukaryota > Metazoa > Chordata > Aves > Passeriformes > Sturnidae > Sturnus > Sturnus vulgaris. Next base: position 18,298,431 of record NC_142248.1, on the reverse strand, counting down.
ATAATTATGAAAAAATTTAATAATTTTGCTATTTTTTAATCCTTTCTAATCTATTAATTTTACTTGTCAATTTTTCTTGTATCTTTTTTTCTGCTTCAAATGCTTTAATAGACTGCAGCAATAATGCTTATAAAACTCTTTGTCCTTCATTGTCAATGTACATTTTTGGCTTCCTTCTGCTGATTTTGCCTCATACATTCAGACTGGACTAGACTTGTTTTTCTCAGTCTTGCCCCTTGCAATTTTTGCCTCACTTTGCAGCTCTGCTTACTTACAGTGGTTTCTTTGTCTTTCCATCAATTGAGATGTAAAAAGGGTAATTTAGGAAGGTGGGAGGATATGGAGTGGGAAGTGAGGATGAGGAAATCTTCTTCAAAAAGTTTTGCCTGTTTTTTACCTTGTCATGCAGTCTTATATAAAAGCAGCTTTTCCTGCCCATGGCAGGCCAGACTACTTTCTCCCCAGCTATCCCATTCACTATGGATGACCTTTCAACAAAACAATTAAGTCATTGCTTAATTTTAGGTGCATACAAGCATTTTATTATCTTCAATAATCACAAATTAAAGATAAGCATAAACTGACATGATTTGCCAAGTAAGGATGAGCTTAACAATTGTTCTTAGTGCTCTTCATTGAATCTTGGCCTAAAGGTTGGCCATACCAGTCTTCCATGCCACTGGAAAGTCTCCCACCCTACTGGAAAGTCTCCCAACCTTCCAGTACTGTGTATTATCTATCTGTGTCAACTAGTCTGATACCCATTTCTTGTGCACTATGTAAAAGGCTAAATTTCTGCCTTTGAGTCTGATCCCTGTGTGCCCCTGTCACTAAATCTTAGCTCAGCACATCTGAACTGCAGCTCTTTCAACAGCTGATCAAATGTGCATATCATCAAAAGCAATATAAGCTTCTGGTTTGAACCCACTTAATTATTTATTTTTAAATCATGTATTTATTTTTAGAACAAAGGTGCTGAGCTATTCAAAATGTAATGTAGAACCCTTTGAACCCTTTTAGCCTCCATTTTCTAGAAGAGTATAAAATAACAAGGCTACAGATGTGATATTCACTGAATTCTTACTGAGTAACAGTGCCTTGGTATAAAATCCTAAACTATAAATAAAGACAAGGGTTTGAAGTACCATGGAGTTCTCCATAACCTTGAGACACTGGGAGAAGGAGGGCAAGGCAGCCACTACCATCATTCATGTGGAAGTGGAGCTAAGTCAATACTGGGTGCTAGTAGAAATTCTGCCTAGAGTAACCGTTATGTGTGCCATTATCATTACTTTTACAATTCCCTATGTTGACCACAATGGATCATATTTGCTGAGTTATTTGTGTGCCATTCCATGGAGATCAGTGCTATAGAGCATTTGCTAA